>NW_021319168.1:357481-416204 GCF_001605985.2 Dendrobium catenatum
TTTTCTTTAAAATCTTTTAGCATCTTTTGTTGTGTTTGTCTAGTTTTAGGTCGTTAGCGTTTATTTAATAAAATTTATTTTAACTTCTACTCATTGTATCAGATTTCTTCTTGTGTGTCTATTGTGTTCAAGAAATATAGGGTCCCCTATCTTTCTTGTCTACATCAGAGACGAAGTCATGAGGCAAGTAGACGAAGCCGTGAGTGCAGGAGACGAAGCTGGAAGGAAACAATGCAGGAAACGAAGTCGAAAGCAATAACAGTTTCGAAAGCAGGAAATGAAGCCGAAGTTGTGAGTGCACGAAACGTTCAGGCCTCAGTTAGGTCGGAAGAGCAGGTGAGCGGTGTTGTGGGCCTTGACTTTGACGTGCAGTAATGAAAGCTTGATTCGTCCACTCAGTATATGCTCGATACTGCGCGGCACATGCTCGGTACCGCTCGGCACATGCTCGGTACCTCTCGGCACATGCTCGGTACCGCGCGGCACATGCTCGGTACCGCGCGGCACATGCTCGGTACCGCACGATATCTTTCAATACAAACAACTTACGAACTTTAAAAACAAGCATAATTACTCTTATAATAAAATTTTGTTCCGGGGGCGCTCCCCCCGAAAACCCCTGCAGGGGCGCTGCCCCTTAACCCCGTGACCTGACCGGGCAGGTCGAATCCCGCCAAGGGGCAGCACCCCTTGGACCTGCGGCAGACCGGTATATTGTTGTATTCATGTTGTCTTATTGTTGATTTTTTATATTGATTATTTAATATTTATTTCTATAAACTATTAGCATGACTAGTGACACAAGAAGGAAAGGTCCTACGTGAAAATATGGAACTCAAGTTGAAGTGTCAGGCGAAGGTGCAAAGAAGGGATATGTTTACATGAAATGTAATTTTTGTGATAAACGCATAACTGGTGGCGTCAACATATTGAAGGATCATCTAACCTGCACTCATGTCAATGTGGGACCATATCAAAAATACCTGATGAGGTAAAAAAGGAATGGTTGGTCAGATATTCGACATAGAAGAATTATTAATTTCTTGGTCAACAATCCATATGGAACAATTTTTCTAAAATCAGTGGATGCTTCAAGTTTTGTAAAGGATGCACAATTATTGTTAGAAATATTGGATGAAGTTGTTGAGAAAGTAGGTGATGCTTTAGTAGTACAAGTTGTTACTGATAATTCAAGTGCATATAAAACTGCAGGGAGAATGTTAATGGAGAAGAGGCCACACCTTTATTGGACTCCTTGTGTTGCACATTGCATTGATTTAATGCTTGAAAAGTTGGGACAGTTGCCTTAGTATAAATCAGCCTTATTGAAGGCCAAATTCATTAGTAAGTTCATATACAATCATTCTTGGGTACTAAATTTGATGAGAAAATTCACTTACAAAGGAAATTATTAGACCTGCTGTTACGAGATTTGCTGCTGTATATTTAACATTACAGAGGTTCAAGGAGTTAAGGCAACCTTTGGAAGCTATGTTTGCTTCTGAAGAATGGGATAAAAGTTCATGGGCAAAAAAAAAACAAGAAGGAAAACATGTAAAAAAAATTATTATAAAAGATGATTCATTTTAGCGCAGTACAGAATATAATTTGAAAATAACAACACCATTAGTTAAGATGCTTAGAATGATTGATGGTGAGAGAGCCCCGGCTATGGGATTTATTTATTAAGCAATGAATAGGGCTAAAGACGGCATTGTAAAAGATTTAGGAGGTCAAGAAAGTTCCTACAAAGAAATATGGGATATTATAGATGAAAAATGGGATCGTCAATTACACCAACACTTACATGCTGCTGCATACTATTTAAACCCTCAATTTTATAATAATAAAGACTTTCATGTTGATAAAGAGGTGAAAATTGGTTTGTATGCGTGTATAGACAGGCTCATTTCTGAAGAAGACTACCTCAAAGTGAATGATCAATTTGAGGAATTTCATTTAAAGAATGGAATGTTTGGATTTAGAGCAGCACAGACATGCTACAAAACACGATCTCCTAGTATGTTTATAATTTGTATATTTATAATTTTAATTTTAATATTTATGTTCAATTCTTCTACTTTAATCAATATTCATAAAATACTATTTATTTTCATGTAGAACATTGGTGGAGTCAATTTAGAGATGATGTTCCTAAATTGAAAGCTTTTGTAGTTAAAGTTCTTAGCCTAACATGTTCAGCTTTTGCATGCGAGCGTAATTGGAGTATCTTCGATCAAATTCATACTAAGAGAATAAATCGATTGGCGACAGATCGAATAAACAAATTAGTTTAGGTTATATTTAACAAAAAACTGAAAGATAGACATCTCAAATTACAAAAACAAGGAAGCATTGATAATGAAATTGATCATTTACTTGTTGATGATTTACAATCTGATGATGAATGGGTTACTCCTAAGAATGTTGATGTTTCTGAAGTTGAAGCAGAAGGAGAAACTCATGTCAATAAAGACAATGAAGCAACTACTCATGTATATAAAAGAAAGAAACAAAGTGAGATTGGAGCTTCAAAAAAATTCAAATATATTCTTAAATATAATAAATTATTTTTTATGCTATTATTATTTCATTCTAAAGCTAATGAAATATTAACTGATATAGAGGATAAAGGAAAAAATATTATAGATGAAGAAGAGTTTGAGGATAACTTTGACATTAATTATGAAGATTCTTCTGAAGACAATTAAAGTGATGATGAGTCAGCATTGGATCTTAATCCTAATGAGATGTTTTATTTTAAGTCTTTTTTTTCAGTAATATACTAATATTATCTTAGAATAAATCATTCAAATTCATAATTGACATAATATTTCGTTATTTTTGTCATTATTCATAATTTTAAATTACTTTATTTTTATTATTTTTCAGGCTTACGCCTCGCCTTGCTTAGCCAAAACGCCTCGATTCCCGATTTCGCCATTTAAAGCGTTGATCAAAATCAATTCTAATTTGTTTCAATCATCCTTGAAATTTCAAAACCCAATTTTTGAAATACAATTATTGAAATTATATAAAATGTTAGCAAATATTTTGATTATAAAAAGGTAAATCATTATTATAATCAAAAGTTTTCTCAAAGATAAACACTTCTTTAATGCAATTAACTATAAAAACTTACTTTTATGAGGAGCCTGCATCCCAAAATAAAATAAATCTTATTCAATCAAATATACTGAGTAAGAAAAAAACTCAAAAAAAATAAAATTTTATTATTAAGACATTAATAAATAATATTTTTATCTATTAAAATAATGTAATATTTGTTATGTTGTATTTGATCACAAAATATTTCAAATCTAATAAGGATAGAGAATTTTCCACCAAATGGTGATCATTTGATTGCTCTTGTGAGCCATGATTACAAGGATCACCAAAAGATGACTTTTCGCAATTCTAAATGAATCTATAAAGCATCCCATATATTTGCGACAATATTTTACAAGAAAATTCATATGAAGGAATGATTTCAAATATTACCTTATGCAAGTATAACCATAAGCAATATAGACAATCCAAAATCTCTTTCTCCCAAGTAATAGTAATGTCCATTTCTATCAAGACCTAGCCACTAATGGCCTAAAGAGCTTGGCAATAGCTACACCCACTTGAAGAAATTTTTCAAAGAATAGAATCGAGAGAAAACATAATAGATTGATTGAAACAATGAATAAAAATCGAAGGAAAAGCAACCCAAATCAGACTAAGAGGTGGTTCATCAGAGCAATCAAAATGTAAAGGTCACTTAAGCATCCACAAAATAGAGCATTGATAAGATCCAAAGGCTCTTCTAGGTTTTAAAACCAAAGCAATGTCAAAGACACTTTTTAGAGTTGTTAATGGCAAAAGAAGGCCACCCCCTTGCCCTCTTCCTTGCTTTATAGCTTGGCTTAAGTACTCAAATGAAAGCTTGCATGAGAATTAAAAAAATGTTTCAATCATTTTAAATGACAGAAATGCAAATCACATTCAAGGTTAATATCCCATATTTGACCTCAAACTTGAATTATGTTGAATAAGCTCGGGCGGTAGACAAGGCTAGTTTTAGTGATTAAGCTAAGCAAATTATTATATGGCTAGGATCAGCTCATTCATCCCCCTACCTTGCAACATTCTATTTAACATTTCTTGAGAAATTTTCCTTCATAATATGAAGATCTTGTTTCCTATCTTCCATTGAAATTCACTTATGCAGTATGCATGAAATGGTATAAAATGTAGAATGATTCTAGACTAGAACCGTACCTTGCATTACAACCAATATACCCATCTTAGAAGTTCTACTTTCATAATTGTGATCAATAGCAACAACAATGTTTCCTTTGGTAAAATCATGCATGCTCAGGTACAAGCTATGAACTAATTATGAGAGAAGCATTCAAAAGTTTGTTAAATATCTTACATTAAGGCCATCCTCAGTTGAAAGGTTTCAAGAAATAAACCATTCTGAGTCCATAGAGATCCGTAGCCACGCCCATTAAGAGATGAATATTCATTTGTTTAGAAAAAGCATTTGAGCGTGGGTAAATTATAAAAGAATAATCATAATATTATATTTTATGATACTAACAACCCATTGTACAATTCAAAGGAAAGAACCAAAAAGTATGAAAAGACTTTCCAATAGGTAAAACTTAAGAAGACCTGTAAATTAAGTACCTTCGCCCAGGCTCATCAAGGCTATCATATAGAGAAGCGTAGCTTGTATTGCTGAGCTCAAGTAAAATATCAAGCACTGTTAAAATGTGTATTCTCTCCATGTTTGTTAAAGCAGCTAAGGTGGGAAACTTCTCAAGAGTGTCAATGAACCCCATAATTTCAGACTTCAAACCGTTGATCACTGGAATATCATTATATATTGTCGTCTTCAGAGTATCTTTCCCAAACTGAAAAACATTTTTCTCAAAGGTTGCTGATACAAAATTACTTCCTTCACCCCACTGTACAGTATTACTGCCTGGCTCTTCTGGGGACGTTCCATCAAGATAACTAGACAAAGATATCTGTGGAATATGACAAGGCTTTTCTGAACTGCAGCGTTCAATTACAGTTGTAGAAGCATCTAAAGGGGAGAGTGAATCAACGAGATGTTTCAGAACAATATAGGCACGTTTCCAGTTTCCTAAAATTTGCCAATTATTTTACCCAATCCACGGTGCCAAGTGTTAGTTTATCTTTCCAAATGCATACCTAAGTATGGAAAAAGTAATAGCAAACCACATTGAAGTACTAAATACCTCAAAATTACATCAAAAGAAAGAATGAACATGTTAGCAAATCCACGACCAAGAGATATTCAATAGCTTGAAACTAAATCACGAGTAAAAATAGCCCATCTATTTGAGATTCTCTTTTTCATAAATTACTGAAACGAAAAGTGGTTTTATGAAGCAATTGAAAAACAACATTTTCAAAACTTCATTCTAAAAGAATCCTTTTAAGATTTTTTTTTTTTTTTTTAAAGCAGTTTGGCAATTTGTATCCAAATAGGGTGCACCTGTTACTACAAAGAAAGCCAAAAAAAAAGGCCCCTCGTAGAATATGGACATAGTATAAGAGAACAAGCCCAGTTAGAACATGCATGCCCATAATACTAACCAGCAAATTACAGTATCACATAAGAATACATGATCACACAAAACCAGATAGTAGACAACATGAATTCGTGAATAGGTCAAGCGTTGAAAAAGAAAGATGGTTAAAGTAGAACACTTATGTACACATATATGCACGTGGATAAATAAGTATGAACACGTGTATTTAGATATAAAATCTCTCATCAATATACAGAGTGCAAACATGAAAACCGGAAAAATACAGCCAAACAGCCTAGTAGGATTAACTAGAATATCATACATATTTGACTACGCACTATAAAGGAAACAGTAAATGGTAATTCTCTTGTAGGATTAACTAGAATATCACCAATTGCATACCTTCACTTGCCTATAGCCAACAAGATGTATCCAACTCTTTTTGACAAGATTGAATAGGAAAAAAAACCATTACACATATATGACATAGATAAACCGATCACATTACTAATTTTATGGCTTTAAATAAATTGATAATCTTGGAGCCAAATTTAATAGCAGGGAAAATGGATATCCAAAATGACAATAGTCCTAACTTAGAATTTATATGGTAATTTGAGCAATTTTCAGAATGAGATAACTTTCATCAGTATATTCAAGTAATTTCTAGGATATATATCAATTTGGGTTAAGGATAAAGCTAAAGGTTTTATCTGAAATATGCATTGTGGTTTTATTTTTGTTATATCTAACAAGTACACCTGCTTATGCATAAGGATTCACTTGGACACTGTTGGGGCTCCCATCTCTAGATTGATTAGATCTTTGGGAATGAAAGTAAAAAAGGTGCAAGGAGAAGCAAGGGGGAGTTATATTTCATTCATATAGAAAAGATATATGATTAGATTCCATGTCCACGAAACATGCAAAGTGCTTTCATAAAGTTTCCACAAACAGTTCAGATGTCAAAAGTATGATGTTGTATGAAGATGCCATATCATTTGGTTTTGATGATAATCCTAATGATGCATATGATTTAAATAGTTAAGAGAACATACCACTGTATAGATATTGGAGTAGTGCCCAGGGGTGATAGGAATCCAAAGGTCTACAAAGTCTCTCTACCATATCCATTAAGCTATGCAACCTGTTCCTGGTATCACATTTCTCTTTTTTCAAGAAGCTCCCTGAAGACACAACATTAAAAGCTATTCCATTTTCTTTATTGTCAAGTTGGCTTAATTCATTAGCACCATGAACATTATTTTTGAGGGATATACCGCAACGTGAGTTTTCATCTGTGCTAACAGTATAAATAGAAGAACTTTCTCCAATGTGATTATATTCTGCTTCAGACAACCACTCACTAAAAATTGAAATTTTCCTTTCATGAAGAAGTACGGGAGTTAACATAGGTCCCCACTGAAATTCATGACAAGGTTGGCAAGAATGTGACATTGAAATGCAGCACCAAGGATGCAACTCTTTTGATTTATCTGATTCCACGAAAAAACTATGAGATCTTCTCTCACAATATATGTAAAATTCATTTGGCATACAGACACCAAGTAAGAGGTTTCCATTTCCTATAACTGACCATTTTAAGGCAATCACAGGCCCGTTAAATAATAAAACATCTTCTAGTATAAAGCTTCCACCACCTATCAAGCATATTGGAGTCCAAACATGAAGGGTGGTCACGCAGTTTTTACCACCTACGTTAACAGTAGCAATTTTACTACCACAGCTCGATAATGAGACTGCATTAACTGGGCCATCGTGTGCAGCAAATTTTCCCACAAGAACCCAGGGTATGGACTCTGACTCCAATGATTTAGCAGAAGACACCTTCCAAAGTTCCAGTACACCATCAGAAAATCCTATAGCCATTAAACTAATAATATTTCCATATGAAACATTATTAGAAATCACATTATTAACATTGGAGATTATAGAATGATCGAGAGTAACCACTGAAACACATATCATTGTTTTAGAATTTTGTGGGTGTGGAAAGTTCCATGAGGCTGGACAAATGGTAGCAGAATATCTTCGGCCACTGTGTGATATCCATTTACTCATATTTCCAGGCATTAAAACTGTTTCAGAATCAGAACTAAATTCACAGGAACTTCCAGTTAAATCTTCAGATTGCAGGACAATTTTCCAAGATAAAGTCCTCAATGCCTTCATCCATACTCCACAAAGCAAAAAACTTTTGGGAAAATAAGCTAAAGGTGTTGCAAATATGAGATCCGGTGACCCTTCTAAATGATTATGACTAGCAAACGATACACTGAAGATTTTATGACATAATATATCCTCTCCTTCCCCTGGGACATTAATCAGGAAACAATCAATGCCATCAGTATATCCCAGAAGAAGCAAAGGCTTCTCATCCAAAACAAAAGGCGCCCACCCTACAGTTAAATATTGCAAATTAGTAGATAAATCTTGTGATCTGATTTTTCCCATAAGTTTCCAAGTAGGATGAATATACATTTGCATGCCCAAGGTACAGTTGAAATGTTTAGAAAAGGACCAGAAGAGAAGAAAACCATTAGAGTCTAAGGAGACAGCAAGCTCAAGTTCATGGGAACAAGTATGGAGAGCTAATTGTAATATGTTTGCTGAGTGTCCATCTATATTTAATACACCAGCTGTAAAATGAGAAAGACATCTCTCCTTTCTGACCTGAGTTAAGGAACTGTGCTCTGCATCATCAATTGATGGATTATATAAATGCCACCAGGTCATGCAATTATCAGGAAGCAACTGAAGCAAAGAGCATGCAAATGGTGGACCAAACAGTTGTCTTCTCATAGCAACAACTTTTACCAAAACTGGTTTTTCTGCAGGACGCAAACACCGATAATTAGAGAAGTTGAAAGCTCGAAGGTCCGCAGGATTTTTTTTCCACCATAAAGTCACTCTTGGAGAACGAAAAGTAGTAGCATCATCTAGACAGTGGACGGCCCATAAAGCAACCAAGTTCACAGGTCCAACACTGATTAGCCATTCGCAAGAGGCTATTTGATCATGCTTGGAACTAGCTGATGATAAAGAATGACAATCTCCCTCAGATTTTGAAATTACACTGGCCATATCTACAGCCCAATCTATAAATATTGTTGTGCCAAGAGTTCCATTCAAGCACTGTTCTATCTCAATAACTGCAACAACTTGAAAAGGTTGCCTTATCTTATGATCAATCTCCTTACTTACTTTCCTAGATTTTCCATTATCAATCTCACTCCATAACCTTACGGTTCCATCTAAGCAACATGTAAGCAGCACATCCTTCCATGAGCACAAAGCATCTTTTGTCAATTTCATTAAAGTGGATGGTCTCCACCTAATCAAAGAAACAGGTTGAGGATGACAGAGTTGTATCTTTATTGCTTCGGATTTTCCGTCACTGTGATAGACAGAAACAAGCCTACAATCCACGTTAGCCAATTCAGGTAAATTTTGTGCACCTATTTCCACAGAAGTCAACCAACATGCTGCTGTAGCAACTGGACCTTCAGCAGACCAGGTTGCAGAAACCATTGCTTGAGGAACATCTGCTGCAGATTTCCAAGACATTTCCCATGAACTACCCTTCCTCCTCCAAAATACAACCTCCATACCAGCTGCAATCAGCCCATCACCGGAACCAGTCCATTCAATTGCTTCTACAATGGAAGAGTGTATGACACCTGCAGTCTGACTCCAACAGAATGAACCTGTAAATATCAAGTGTATGATTAGAGATCATAACCCTAAAGTTTCAAATAGATGAGTAATATTCCAAATGAACAGTTACGAAACTTCAGCCTACTTCCATTGTTCAGCATATTAGAGTGATAGAATTTGCATAGTGGTGTAGAAATATATGCCAAGAATTACATAGTTCAATGCCCATAGAAGAAGGCCCGTACCAAGAAACTTGATAAGAAAACATGGTAACTTTGACAAGTGGAGCACCCAATGTGGGGGTAGAGGAATTACGATTATCTTTCTTTTCATTAAGAGACAGTTTAGTCGTATGAGCATTTTGAAAGGAGTTGAACTTGATCGAAGAGAAAATATATGTGATACCATACCTAATTTAGGAATGATTCTGGCTCAGAGAAATTCATATGGAGAATTAGGTATATTATTGAGTAGGAAAGGCTCCATTAAACCAAACATAAAAAATAAAAGCCTTATTTGATAATGCATTTTGTTCGATGAAGCAACCATACTGCATTTATAGTTGTTAATGATTCAATCAAGAGTCAATTCAAACTAGGTGTGACTCATTACCTTTGATCCAAGTTTGATTCAAGCCAAAAAAAGGTCATGTTTTTTATTAACTTTTGTACCTTAGTAGGCAAGTTCCTAGTCCAAAATGCATATATATATATATATATATATATATATATATATGCATTTTGGACTAGGAACTTGCCTACTAAGGTACAAAAGTTAATAAAAAACATGACCTTTTTTTGGCTTGAATCAAACTTGGATCAAAGGTAATGAGTCACACCTAGTTTGAATTGACTCTTGATTGAATCATTAACAACTATAAATGCAGTATGGTTGCTTCATCGAACAAAATGCATTATCAAATAAGGCTTTTATTTTTTATGTTTGGTTTAATGGAGCCTTTCCTACTCAATAATATACCTAATTCTCCATATGAATTTCTCTGAGCCAGAATCATTCCTAAATTAGGTATGGTATCACATATATTTTCTCTTCGATCAAGTTCAACTCCTTTCAAAATGCTCATACGACTAAACTGTCTCTTAATGAAAAGAAAGATAATCGTAATTCCTCTACCCCCACATTGGGTGCTCCACTTGTCAAAGTTACCATGTTTTCTTATCAAGTTTCTTGGTACGGGCCTTCTTCTATGGGCATTGAACTATGTAATTCTTGGCATATATTTCTACACCACTATGCAAATTCTATCACTCTAATATGCTGAACAATGGAAGTAGGCTGAAGTTTCGTAACTGTTCATTTGGAATATTACTCATCTATTTGAAACTTTAGGGTTATGATCTCTAATCATACACTTGATATTTACAGGTTCATTCTGTTGGAGTCAGACTGCAGGTGTCATACACTCTTCCATTGTAGAAGCAATTGAATGGACTGGTTCCGGTGATGGGCTGATTGCAGCTGGTATGGAGGTTGTATTTTGGAGGAGGAAGGGTAGTTCATGGGAAATGTCTTGGAAATCTGCAGCAGATGTTCCTCAAGCAATGGTTTCTGCAACCTGGTCTGCTGAAGGTCCAGTTGCTACAGCAGCATGTTGGTTGACTTCTGTGGAAATAGGTGCACAAAATTTACCTGAATTGGCTAACGTGGATTGTAGGCTTGTTTCTGTCTATCACAGTGACGGAAAATCCGAAGCAATAAAGATACAACTCTGTCATCCTCAACCTGTTTCTTTGATTAGGTGGAGACCATCCACTTTAATGAAATTGACAAAAGATGCTTTGTGCTCATGGAAGGATGTGCTGCTTACATGTTGCTTAGATGGAACCGTAAGGTTATGGAGTGAGATTGATAATGGAAAATCTAGGAAAGTAAGTAAGGAGATTGATCATAAGATAAGGCAACCTTTTCAAGTTGTTGCAGTTATTGAGATAGAACAGTGCTTGAATGGAACTCTTGGCACAACAATATTTATAGATTGGGCTGTAGATATGGCCAGTGTAATTTCAAAATCTGAGGGAGATTGTCATTCTTTATCATCAGCTAGTTCCAAGCATGATCAAATAGCCTCTTTGTTGTTGTTGTTGTTGTTGTTGTTGTTTCTTGACCTGATGATGGTAGGCAATCGATGATTATGTGTGGTTTAGGTGCTCTTTGGACATGTTTTCCTTTGGTGTGTTAGCTTCTTTTGGTGCTTGTGTTTGAGTTGACTTGGGATGTGGTGGGCGGCTGAATTGCTTCTTAGCCTTTTGGTTGTACGGTTCCTGCTCCTTGCTTTCCCGATTTCCCTTGCTTTGGTTGTTCGGTTCTTGCTCCCTGCTTTCTCGGTTTCTATTGCTTTGGCTGTTCAGTTCCTGCTCCCTATCTTTCTCGGTTCCCTTTACTTTGGTTGTTTGGTTCCTGCTCCCTGGTTTTCCCGGTTCCCTTTGTTGTGGCTGTTCAGGTGGGGGTCCAATCGTGCCATTGTGCTGCCTTTTTCTCCCATTTTTGATTGGCTGAGGGTGGCAGCTTTTGATGGCTGTTAGCCTCCTTTTCTTTCCTATTTATAGGGGAGTTTTGGGCTGTTTTGAGGAAGTTTTTGGAAGTGAAAAACAAAATTAAAACCTGAGGCTTTCTTCTCTAGCTTGAGAGCTACTTCTTCACTTCTTGTCTCTTCTTCCAAGTCTTCTAACCCTTTCTTCTCTCCACAAGTTTCCACCCCATTGTATCCTTCTTCTAATATTGAGAGTAGTGTTGGTTGGTAAGTTTTGTTGGGATTTGTCGGAGGAGTTGTGGCAGACGTTGGATTGGATCAAAGTAGTTGTGGTGGACCACTAGTTTGCATGTCCTAGAGCATTACATTTACCTAATTTATCGTTACATGTGAGGTGACCACTAGTTGGTTGTTCTGAGGTTTTTTTTCTTTCTTTCTTTCTTTCTTCTTATAAAACAATTTCAGTTTGTTTAATGTTATTTGGTGTTTTTTGCTTACTAAGGTTTTGGATCGAGTTGTGTTCTACTTTCTTTTGTGTACTCCATTGGACTTTTAACTTGCTAGTTCCCATCACAGTTGAGCGAGGAGAGGTGGCTAGGTTATATAAGGGGGATAAGATGAAGAGTATGCAGGGAAATTTTGCACTAATACTGCGTCAGAAGAAAGAGTTCTTGTTCTTGTTGACTGAAATCATAATTATACAAGGTGAATACAAAAGGAAGAAAGATGTGACAACTCTCAATTAAGAGGGTATAAAATGTAATAACGTGCATCTTTGTAATCTAGTACTTACCAGCGAGGACTTTCTAATCTCGTAGTTTTCCTGCAACAGGTACTTATGGGAACAAATAATATAATAAATTAGGAAAGTGCCACTTTGCTCTTAATATTTAATCACTGAGCAGTAGTGATACATGAACAGAAAAAACTTACAATAGATGAATGGGTATTATATGCAATTTTATCAAATTACAAAAGCATTTATGGATTGTGAGCATCGGTTTTTTCTGTTTAGCTTGTTTAACTTTTTCTCGTAATCATTTTCTGATTACTTTTTGATCAACTGATTGATTACAAAAATAAATAGAACCGGGATTTCAAACTTGTAATTCATTTATTTTTTGTTGGCGCCCACAAAATAGGAGCCGGTTAGTAATTATCATCCTGGCTGAAATGAGTAATATTGGAAAAGTAAGAGAAAGTCCGGCTGGAATCATTTATTGCTAAATGGTACATTGATAATCTGCAGCTGAAAGTTGATAGTTTATCTGCAGCTGAAAGAACTAAATAAAATATTCTTGAGTTAAGTATGCTTTCAGTTTGAGTGTTTGGAGGCAAAAAGTAGCATCTATGTGACTTCACCAATTTCTTTTATTACGTCTATATCTTCACTACTTAAATCACCATTCAAAATTCTGACAAGTAAATTGAGGCTTTAGTTTTAATGGATCAAATTATTTATTTAATGTAAATCCTTACACTTTCCATGCCAATAAACTTTTTAAAATATCTGATGGTTTTGATAGCTCTAGTTGTGTGAGCAATCTGAAGCCTCCATGCATAATTTTATGCTACTTGAGGTTTTTTTGGTAACTAGATGGATTATAACTGTCAAGGAAATGAAAATGGGCACTTTTCCTTCTAAACTAAAATTCTATGAGCAATTAATGAGTTTGATTTTGTGTGTTTTGTCCTAGGTTAATTGCTCAAAGGATGCAAATGATTCACATTTGTTTAACCTATTTACATTTTTCCCAGTAGAATTAAATTTTGGAATTGTATACCAAAAACTAAAGCTAACTTGGAGTTGGAGACTACATTGCAGATTCAGATTTTTCCATATTCCGTATACTACATATTTTTTGAGCAATATCTTAATATATGGAAGACGGCATGGACCCTCATTGCAATTGGTCTAGGTTAGTTTTCCCTCCATGTGTTGTTAATCAGTTATTTGTATCCCATAAGTTTCTTATAGCATGTTTATACTACTTTTTTCTTGTCAAGTTGAATATTTCAGTAGGGCGCTTACCATTATTTGTATAACTTTCATTCTCATAAAGTACTTTTTTGTAAATATTGTTACCGTACTTATTTTGGCATCTATACATTTGTTGTCATATATTAAACATCTAGGTTTTCCATAGCAAACTAGTAATTGAAATGTGCTACTAGCTCTACATTCCTCTATTTACTCTCTTTTCTTTGTGGAGTTTAGTTTAATTTAATAGTTACTTGGTAGCTTCAGCTTTCTTAGTTACCAATGAGCTGTAGGTTTTGCAAAGTATGCTCCCTGATTCCCAAGGGAGAGGTCATAGGTTTGATTTTGAGCCATGCGATGCTTTATGCTAACTATTTCTCTGGTTCCTTAAATGGAATTCAATGTGTATTTGACTTTGTGCCTTTTAACTAGTACTAATCTTTTGTGTCACTTTAAATTATTAAAATATTTTTTAATAGGTTTCTACCCTTTAAAAAAGTAAGCTTTCTTAGTTCTTTCTTTCTCTAGATACATAAAAGGATGCACAATTAAATTTCACATTAGTTCAAAATTAGCTGAAATGTTGTCTAGAATGAGTTTAAACTGTCACCCTTGAATATTTATATCCTTTGATGAGGATCATGCAACTGATAACCTATCTATATATACTATTCTTGTAATCTACTGCACTAAGGCATTGTGTGGTGCCATATCAACCTTTTATAGTCATATAATATAATTCTGTGTCAAACCACATACAATCAAAATGTTTTAATTGCTCAATTTTTCCCTTGGTTTCAATCCTTTTCCTACATACTTCCGTCCCTCTCTCTCATGTCACTAGCCCTTTCTCCCTTGCTCTCTTTATCATGCATGCTCACTCTCTCGCTTTCTTATATATATATTGATGCGGACATCGGTACGAAGATTTGGCGCATCTATCACAGGCGGCGTCGTAAATCGACGGGCATTATTTAAATTTTCATTTATGTATTATTTTCTGAATTTTAGCTCTTGTTTTGTGTATTTTCCTATTTTACCCCTAGGATAGTTTATGTGAGTGTCTTGGCCCAAGGGGCATTTTTGTAATTTTGATTTTCTCATGTTATGGCCTTTATATAAGGCCTTAATCTATTGTATGGGATGGTTGATTAATATGAAAAAAAAATTGTTTTCCACTTGTGTTCATCTTGAGAGAGGACGAGAGTGAGATTTCTATGAGAGAAATCGAGAGTTTCACCAGCCGCAGGATGGGTCCGGGCTCGTGAATTGAGATCCCTTGGAGAGGGAAATCGTATCACCCACCAACCTTGGAGACGGCCGGGTTCGTGGTTTTATTCTTTTCGTTATCTTTTCATTTTCTCCTTGTCGACATCCCCATCCTCCACCCAAGCGACCGGCCACCTCTTCACCATCCCGCCGGCCACCTTTTCACAACCCGCCGGCCACCTCACCCCCTCATTCTCCCTTGGCCATGCCTCTTTCCAATTTGGGTTGGCAAAATCAAGAGGGAAAATTCATGACAATTTGGGATTTCAAATTTCAAATTTGAAATATTTCCTAATTGGTGTTCCTCCCATCAATTCCCCAATTAAGGCATTTAATGGCATCTTAATTTGAAATCAATCTTCAAATTAATTTCCCCCCATTTTCATTCAAATCATGAAATTAATTTCAGGATTTGAATTAATCTCTCTCCCTAGACCCGCCGGCCCCCTCTTTGGGCTCCCTCCTTTACTCCCCCATTCATGGCATTAATTTCTTTGATTTGAATTTTAAAATTCAAATCAATTCCCTCCTAATTTAACCAAAACTGAAATTAAAATTCATTTTTGATTAAATTCCTAATCATAAGCCCAAATTTTCCCTTGCCTTGCTCTACTAATTAATTCCCTAGTCTGTGGAGATTAATTACAGGAACAAAAATCCTTTTAATTATTTCCTAACTTCAACACAACACTTAGGAAATAATTTGAAAGCCACGTAATTCCTCTTTACGGAATTCCCCTCACCTGGAATGGATTAAATTATTGCCTGAGTGGTAAGTCCACTTCTGGAAATAAAGAAATTCTTTTCCTTTTCTTCCCTGCATCACCGCCCCTATACCCGTCTCCCTCTCTCACCCGCCCCCTTCTTCTCTCTACCAAATCCCTTCCTTCTCTTTTATTCCTCACACAAATTCTGCCCTCATTGCTTCCACTGTCTCCTTTATCTCCTAAATTTCCCATCCAAGTTTTAGGAAATAATCCAAACTCCCTCAAATCCCTGTTACCCGAATTTCTCCTTTGCCATAGCCAGCTAATTAATTTCCTACATCCAGGGAATTTAATTTTGGATTTCCAATTCCCCTCCTCAGCATCCCGCCGCCCCTCCCTAGCCATCTCTATCTCTCAATTCCCCTCTCCACCGTTAGTGCTCTAGTGGATCTAAATTCCTCCTCACCTCTTACTCCTTCAAGATCTTCTTCCCTACAGGTCAAAACTGAGTTTTCCTCCCAGATTTTTGAGATAAATCCTGATTTATTTCAGATTTTGGAGAAGGGCAATTCCAGATTTTTGGAAGGAAGTTTGGACTTCATCCTTGCCACTACCTCCTGCCCGCTCTACATCATATATATATAAGAGAGAGAAAGATGGACTCTTCTCCGTCTATGAGGAGAATATTAGTTTTGTGTGAAATCTGATTGTGTCGATCAATTGGGTTGTATTATTAACTCATACCTCAATTCTGACGGTCGAGCTCGAAACAAAGTTTTCTTTTCCGTGCATCGTCGTGGCGCTATGAAACCCCTCTGAGACAGGAGCACTTATTACGTCCGGTCACCGAACGCGTTCATAAACCAATAACTATGCGCCACGTCACCTAAAACTCGGTATTGATCACTCGGTATTGCTCGGTATACATTCAGATACGTTCGGTTTTGACCGGATGTAATAATTGCTCTTGAGACAGAGAGCACATCACCATAATGTTGTAGTTCTAACGTCACAATACTGTGAACTCAACACCACGATATTGCGAGACAGAGAAATCAGTGTCGAGATGCTCCAAGTAAAACACCCGCAGCGTTGCGAGTGGGGCTGAGGAGTTTTTTTCTTGTTCTTATTATTTCACTTGAAGGATTGCGTCCTTTGGTAGAGCATTGGTAGTAGCTGTTTGTGGTGGTGAGTAGTTGCTAGCGGTAGCATGCAGTGTTTGGAATGATTTTAAATTAAAAAAAAAAAAAAACACCTAAATATTATTTTGAGTATTTTCAAAAACAATTTGAGTTATTTTTAAAAACAAATATAAATAACTTCTAAAAATCACAAACCAAATATATGTTTCAAAAACAAAAATAAAAGGTTATACCAAATGGCCCAATTGGGACCATTGTGATGAGAACTTTACAAGTTCTTTGCATCACATTGTATGTCTGTTAAACATTGAAAACAGTAATTATAGTCTTTTTACCAAAAATCATTCTCAATTCAAATCTAACGCCAGAATATTACTCTTACTGGCTGATCCTGGTATGAGCTTTCACACACATGCTTAAAAATAGCTTGAAGAATATGTTGAATTTTTTTGACAATAGAACTTTAATAAACTCAAAATCTCCTACCATCAAAATTTCCTACTACCTGACTTTATTAGCAATGAATTGCGTTCCTATCGTGACGGCCAGTAATGGCAATAATTCTGGGCAGAAATGTTCATTTTAAATTATACAGCTCTAATAACTTACTTTCTTTCACATTTAATTTATTGCTTCTATTTAATTAAACCATGTTAGTTTCAGCACATACTGACTATGTTGTGTATTCTTACTCTAACAGGTGCTGTGTTCATTATATGTCTGGTTATCACTTGCAGGTTGGCAATAATTCTACATGGTTATTTTAAGTTCTGTTATCTATTCCTAATCCAAATCTTGGTCTTTCAGCACTCTAAGATTAAAATATTAAATGCAGCCTCTGGACATCAGCAATGATTTTGTTAGTGTTAGCGATGATTGTCCTTGACATGATGGTAACTCTTTTCTTTTGTTTATTTTTTGCATTTAAGATGCATCCAACTAAAGAAAAAGCTTTTTTTTTTTTGGACTGTAAAAGCAACTTTGTATATGAAAGAATAAAAAAAGTGCTTCTATTGCTGTGGAAGAAGTCTTCAATCTTAATGCATGTATTTAAGTTATTCAGAGTTGTTAGAGTGGGATCTTCTTTTTGGGGAGTATGAGTAGAAGCAACAATAGGAATCTTTGTAGTGAAATATCTTCCGCAAACCTTGGAGAGAAAATATATCTTACTTTTTGGTTCTAATGTAGGATATTCACTATTCAAGCACAATTGACAATTTAGTTCTGTAGTGTAGTAATATAGGATCCGCAGGTTGACCTAGCAATCTTAATGTATTCCACTTCATTTATGCCCTCCTCATACCTAAATTTACAGAATTATATTCTTACTATAATAAATAGTAATGAAATTAATGTCCTAATAAGACATTAATGTACCTCTAATGACTTAAGTTCATAAATAATGAGAAATACCCAAAGCGTTGAAATTACCAATTTTGCACAGAAGAATGTCAATATGAATTTTTTTCATCTTCAACTTCATATACCTGTGAAGCATGACTAAAATTTTCTCAGTCTGAATCTAAAGTAGATCAACTTTTGTTTTGCATTTTATATTCTGCAACGCTTTAAAAGCTTTTCTTAACAATTTTATAATTGACAGGGAGTCATGGCTATCTTGAAAATTCAGTTGAATGCAATTTCAGTTGTCAACCTTGTCATGTCGATAGGAATTGCTGTTGAGTTCTGTGTGCATATAACACATGCTTTCCTGGTGAGCTTCTATCCTTCTACTTGCTGGAAATTGTAGAGTTTTCCTAATTACATTATAGTTTTTGATATCGTTAATGATATAAAACTAGGATTCATTTGTTATATGACTGAAAATAAAAGAAATACAAAGTTTAATGCATAAACTCTCATACTACTTTTTATCAACTTTTTTACTAAACATTTTCATTAGCATATATAAACGGCCTAGTCTACCCAACTATTATACTACTCAAACTTGATCATTTTATTTTTTATTAAACTGCACACAAGCATAACTAAAATCTTGTTTGAGTTTTTTTTTTTTTTTAAATGATTTAGTGAGCTCTAGGCAAATTTGAATTTTTATATAAACCCTCATTATTTAGCATAATTTATGAGTTGCTTAAAGATCAATAAACTTCACTTTGCAAGTTTTTGATATTTTGAAATTAAAATATTAGTGAGAACATAAAAATAAGAATTAATTCTTTCAGGCAAATAATTTGCTCAACAGAAGCTTTTGTTCTAATTATCGCCAACTCTATTTAAGAGGGCATCAAATAAATCATTAAATAAGATCTTAAACCAGCATTGATTTGGAATTTAACTTCAGTTTAGATTACAATTTTGCTTATTTAATATTTTTATAGTCATGGGTAAAAAAATGTTGATCAGTAGTTTTAATATTTAATGAACTCCTATTTATCTTAGTTTTCATCTTTAATATGACTTGTGTTGGTTCAGGTAAGTAGTGGAGATAGAGGGAGCCGGGCCAAAGCAGCTCTGTGCACAATGGGCGCCTCTGTGTTCAGGTAGCCTAGTACTTATTCATGAACTAAGATCTGCCAGAATGAAACATCGGTTGTACACACATGATGATGATGATCTAATTGTCTAAGGCATCAAAAAAAATGTAGCAACTTAATAGCAATAATCAATTGATTTAAGACGTTAAATATGTATTATGACTGTTTGATAAGTAATTTTTACTAGTTGTATTATATATGAAAATTAATATTACTGATGTGTCTCTTCTGTTTCCCTTGCAGTGGAATCACTCTTACGAAGCTAGTAGGTGTAATTGTGTTGAGCTTTGCAAAATCACAAGTCTTTGTGGTATTTAACCATAACATTTCAATGCTATTCATTTTCCTTAGGGGTGTCAATTTTGGGTCACGGGTCGGGTTCGGGCCGAATCAGAAACTGACCTAGCACTATTTTGTCAACCCGAACCAGACCCGTTTTGGCAAACAAGTCAATTTTTTGGACACAAACGCGACCCGCTTCGGGTCCGGGTTAACCCGACACGACCCGAATGATCCGGTGCCATGAAAGAAATTGCTAGTTTTGGGGTTTAAAAATGGCTTAGTCTCCGCTTTTTGGATCAAAACGGGTCGAAAATGGGTTAATCTCGGGAATCCGGGTCAAAAAACAGGTCAATTTCGTGTCAAAGGATAAATCTGATTCCAACCCAATTTTTGAAATTGGTCGAATTGTTGAACCAAACATGACCCGTTTCGTCCGGGTTATGACCCTAACCCGGAATTTTCGGGTCGAGTTTTAGTCGGATTTTCGGATCGTGCCAAATATTGACACCCCTAATTTTCCTGAACAATTAGTTTATGAGTCTTCATTCTGTTCTTTTGTAGGTTTATTATTTCCAGATGTACCTAGCATTGGTTCTCATAGGATTCTTGCACGGGCTCGTCTTTCTTCCAGTGAGTTAATGACACAAATAAACCTTATAAAATTCCAATTTTCCATTAGCAGCTGAAATTTACCTATCTTAACATAAAAAATTTGTCTAAGCAGGTTCTGCTTAGCATTTGTGGACCTCCTTCAAGGCGGGTTGCTGAAGAAAAGCCAGAAGATCAGCCTGCAGTTTCAACCGAGTAATTAATATAATCAAAATCAAGCTATAATTCTATTAGTATGCAATCAGTTATGCTTATTTTTCTTTATATTTGTAAGTGTGGTGAACATTTATGTATTTATTGTGATGAACTTGCATGACTCTGCATTTAGGAAGGAACCAATATAGAAACTATTGAGGCTTTGCAAGCATAAGCTTGTAGATATTCTGTGTTGTTAAGGTTCACTTCCGAGAAGACCATAATGAGATCAAAAGCGAAATAGTAAGTGTATTACCGTGGGCAGCAAATATGTATTTATGAGGTAAACATTGTATGATGACAAACTCACAAAGTTGGATGAGTGAGTGGCCAATATATCTAAAGAACTGTTAGTTTATTTTACTGTACTCATTGTCGATAAAAAGATCATGTAAGATACAAGCCCTCAAGGGGAGCTATATTATGTGCGGACATCAACCGTCCGGTTAAGCGCTAGGTATCCAGCGGTATCGAGCATGGATACCGAGCTCGATACCAAACAATGGGGTGACGTGGTATATTTTTATTGGTCTCCAGCTACACAGGATAATAAATCCCTCAAGGGAGAGAAATTATTCTGTGCGGAGTCAAAACTTAGAGGATCTTCCAGATTACGGCGTAAATTTTGTCTACGCTTAGTGTATTTATTGCATATTTGTAGATAAACAGTAAATGATTTGTTGTGAGGATTTGCTATTTATTTATAACGTATCTACAAATACGCAGAATGTAAGGTAATTCACAAGGTTCTTTATGTTTGGACTCCGCACCTATATTGCCTTGAAACTTGCATAGAAACTTGTGACATCCACTTTTATTTAGGTAATTTGATAAAAATATTTCAGTCAGACAAAAGTATGTACTTTATTCATTTTGTTTGATCTATTTAAAGTGGACTATTAATTCAAAAAATAAATCAAGTAAGCATTACCAAAATTAAATTAACTCAAAGTATCCGTCAAATTAATTAAAAATATTCATGGACGATAGTTTTATACATTAAATATATTATAACATTCAAAGGATCATTCCCTTATATTTTTATTTTAAAGAAACCTATAAGCATACGTATTTAATATGTAAATCTACATATTTACTTATATACTAAATAAAATTCAAATTAAATCAAAATATATAAATGAAATATATATCTTTCATTTTTTACAAATTAATTTTAGTAAATTTTTTTAATAAAACTTAAAAGTAAAATATTATATAAAATATATAAAATTCACTGATGCATATGACTCCTCAAATATAAAATACACCGTTGACTAAAAAAAAATCAATTTTTTTATGTGAATAGTTAGAAAATAATCTTATATATTAATTACTAGTAGTTAATAAATGTGCTCAAAAGCTTAAACTTTTATTGATTAACCTAATTAGGTTATGATGTTACTTGATTTTTATTTTATTTTATTTATTTATCTTTTTTGTTGGGAATAGGATATTCATCCGCTGCCATCATAAAAGAACATTTGATAGCGTGACTAGATGCACCCACACTAGAAACCTCCTAACCCGCACTTAATTAGACCCCATTTAAGAGTCGATGTCACTCGAGAAAAATTTAGCATATGTTAGAGGGCTCCCAACCATATTCGCCCACAAACCAAAGTAAGTTGGGGGGTTCCATTTTTTTATCAGGTAATATAGCATTTCTCATCATCTAGTTTAGTTTGTGAACGTCACATCATCTCCCTACAACAACAATAACATTAAACTTTATCCTACTACAAGGGATTGGTTATATGAGCGTGAATCATTTACACCACATACACCACAAGCAAGCTCGGCCACAATCAGACGTCACAACCCATCAACGCTGGCTATTGGCCGCCACCTTCGCCGCCAACTGCCACTGTTGACGACCACCCACTGCAGCCATACCACCGACCAATCACTACCATCTTCAAACTTTACACTATAATCATTTTACTTTTAACCAAATTAAAAAAATACTCATCCAAATAACTCTAAAACATTTTGTTTACGCTGCATTTCTTTTTTAACCAACCAAACAATTCATAGCTCAACCAAATGCGATCTGACGCATTTGAAGCAACTTAAATTCATCTTCAACAATAAGCAAGCTCGAAAATATTACTCAACTCCCAAACAGAGAAACCACAAAAGTGAATTGCGCTTTCATACGGAAGAACAGTACACAACACGATAAGCAAGACATGCAAGCATGTTTATTACATCATGCCACGTAATAGAACAAATAGCAGCAAACAAGATGATGTTATCTAAATAGAGTAAACATTTCTTTTCATCCTTAAAACGCCACCATATGCTTCTCTGCATATAGATAACTTACCTTGAAACCTGCTACTTCGAACATGGATCTGCTTACAAGCTTGGCTTGACGTTCAGACGAGTCGCCAATTTTTGACCCAGAGACCTATCAGACTGCAAAAAAGTAACAAACCGATTCTTAAGACATATAAAATTACTAATAAAAAAGATCAATTCTTTTAGCCAAAATTACTAATAAAAAAGATCAATTCTTTTAGCCAGAATTTTAAGTTGAATCTTCGGGCTAAGTTAATTCAATCTTCGGGCTAAGTTAATTCAAACCGGTGCGTACAATATTAAATATTTGATAATTTTTATATTTCAAAGATTTTGTTTGGGATAGTTTTTAGCCAATTGTTTTATTACTTTCAAATGCTCGATGAAAAACAATAAAAAAATTATTCCGAATGAAGCCAAAATCGGCTTAAAAGGTTAACTTAAGGGTGTGTGTGTGTGTGTGTGTGTGTGTGTGTGTGTGTGTGTGTGTGTGTGTGTGTGTGTGTGTGTGTGTGTGTGTGTGTGTGTGTGTGTGTGTGTGTGTGTGTGTGTGTGTGTGTGTGTGTGTGTGTGTGTGTGTGTGTGTGTGTGTGTGTGTGTGTGTGTGTGTGTGTGTGTGTGTGTGTGTGTGTGTGTGTGTGTGTGTGTGTGTGTGTGTGTGTGTGTGTGTGTGTGTGTGTGTGTGTGTGTGTGTGTGTGTGTGTGTGTGTGTGTGTGTGTGTGTGTGTGTGTGTGTTTGTGTGTGTAAACATTCATACAAACAAACATATACTTTATGATACGATCTCAACTTGCTCTATCCCATCTAGGATCATAATTCAAGTTTGATCATGGTAAAGCTTGTCTTAGTAGATGGCTCGTTGACTTCAATACGAGCTCAATACGTGCTAAAAACAAATCAGGTTTTCTAGTGATCCTTGATCCTCAAGCCAAATTCATGGCCTTGACAAGTATTATACAAATTTAAATTTTCAAACCGATTAGATATATAATTAGCATTCGAATTTTCCTACCTACACTTCAATTTTATACAGCTTAGTATAACCTAGAAGATTAAATATATGAGTAAGTTTAACTGTGGCTTTGTTTGTAAAAACAAGTATAATTTGATGACTGAAATAACAAAAAAAAAAACTTGTAACTGCAATTTTTTAATTTTTGATCTTAAAATTGTTGAATTTTCTTAAAAACAAATGATCAGTGATGTTCCTTACAATAACTCAATGATGAATAACACAATCAAACCAAGATTCAACCCAAGTCTAATTTATCGATATTCACCTAACCTGATTTTGCTATATTCATAACTCAAACATACCTAACAAAGGTCTGTAAGAAACTAAGAAAATGCGAGAAAATGTGCCTTAACAAAGTTCAAAACAAACTTGTTGCTTTTTTATTCGTATCAAGAACAGAATTTCATTGTTTTACTTCATAGAAAAAAAATTAAGCTAAAAACCAAGTCATGGAAGAATCTACAAAAGTCCTGAATAATCTTTTAAACTGACTTCACCCCTAAGCCTGTCTACATCATTTTAATAATTTGTTAGAATCTCTTTCAAACTCTAAAATCTAAGCATATTAGACCAACAGTAGTCATGGAAAATTGAATTAATTAATTCCCAATGCATTCTAATATTGTACTCAAATTAGGTTACCTAATTGTAGCAAGATGATTTATGACCATCCCAAACAACTGCGCAAATGAAAATATGAATAGCAAAGTCTTATAAAGGTAAACGATGATGAAGGATTGTGAGCATTTTTCAAGATGTTGCCAATTCAGTGATTAGCAAACAGTGGGATGGAGAACACATCTATGGGCTGTTTGGCTACATGTGGGATTTAACATAAGGACTTATTAAATACAATAAATTCAGATTTAGTAAATCTTGAGAGGATTAAAACCGGCATGACAATTGTCAAATCTTGATAAATTGTTTGATATTTGTTTATGAATTTAAGATTTGTGAGGGGGAATTCTTAAATCAATTAAATCCTTAAATGATTGGACTTAATAAATCCTATATTTAATCAATAACAAGATAAAATGGCAATCATCAAAACAGTATCATTTAAGGTGCCCAAAATTCTGTTTGGCGGATTAGTGCTAAATCTTGCTTAAAAACTGACTAAAATAGGATAGCAGACAGCCCATTAGGAATGATCTACTTGTTGTATCACAATTATATATCTTTGTTACTTCATAACAAGGTAAACGAATAAACGGATAGCATCAACACAAACTCAGCCTCATCAATCCGAGCAACCACAGCTACTAAGATAAGGCATCATATTTAATCAAAGCCAGCAACCTATTGTGAGATACAAAGCCAAACATGTTGAAGCGTTGCATTGGAAATCATTGCACTCTCCAATATCTTTCGCAAACTAAGAAACTCAACGTTAAATAAATAAAATAATTAGGATAACCCTTCAAACCTGTATCACTGTCAGGCTGCGGAGCGTAGAGCCAAATGGAGTTTCCCTGCGCTGCCGCGACCTCGCCCTCGGACGGACGAACTGGACACCAGGAGACGGCGTTTACGTAAGCTGCCCAGTTGACGGCGCTGCAGGAGGACGGCTCAATGACCTGGCGAAAGAATGGACCGACTAGGTTTTCGTGCTCTGGCAGAGGGGAAGGGAAGTGGGAAATCACAAGGAGGGAGGACGCGCCATAGGCGATCCAGGAGGAACCGCCGAAGTCGTGAAGGAAGTCAATCGCCGACCGGCGGCGGTTCGGAGCGGGGGGGATGAGCTGGGATCTGCGTAGCGAGAGAGGAAGGAGCGTCGAGACGTCTTCGGCTTCCGCGGAGGCCGCGGACGCAGAGGCGCCGCCGCTCGCCAGCGGGGAAACTGCTTCGTCAATCATGAAGTCTCAGTGAGCGCCTGTGATCGGCAATGTGCCACATATTTTTAAGACGAGTTGAAGAATGCTGCAAGTCTGCAAGCCTGGGCTCGCTGTCCAAAAGGTCTGGTGACCCTTCGAGAACCAAAGGAGCTATGAATTGCGGATTTTACGTAAATGAAAATAAGACTGAAAATAGTAAAAATTGGTCAATTAATATATAAGATAAATATAACATAATGTAAAATAATAGCTAGAAATATCACAATGATAGACATTGCTTTTACTTCAA
The DNA here is from genome assembly GCF_001605985.2 of Dendrobium catenatum. Lineage (NCBI taxonomy): Eukaryota > Viridiplantae > Streptophyta > Magnoliopsida > Asparagales > Orchidaceae > Dendrobium > Dendrobium catenatum. The sequence continues at coordinate 383,330 of NW_021319168.1, forward strand.
TAATTATATGGATTCAAACCACTTATAATATTTTTATAATAATAATGTGTAAAGTAAAAAATGTTATGTATGTGATGGGAACTTAGCTTTACAAGTAGGTTATGGCCTCTCATTCAATATCGATTGCACGTAAATTGCATCACATAATTCTCTATTTTTGAAAGTCTTTTATTTTTTTATTTATTTGTACAAACACTCTCAGACTTCACCGATTAAACACGAAAAATATATTTATTTCATAAAGAACCTCACAAATTTCTTCAATTTTGATTGTGTGTGTATAAACTTTGGGCATGAGCTATAGAAATGATATCACATCCCAACATCACTGTTAGAATCATCATCAAGGGCACACAATTCAAATTGTTTTAATAGGACAAAAAATCAAATTTCGAGACTTTTTAAAGAGTTTTTCAAATATTTATTTATTTTCCTTTGCCAAAATGTGTTTAGTATTTGATGTAATTGCATGCTTATTGAAGAATCATTTATGCATTATGGCCTCAAAAACTTCAATAAAAGTAGTCAGAAACTTGAATTTTGAAGAAAAGTATTCAAATATATTTCATCAACACTTAACATTAAGTGACCTACATTTTTATACCTTACACACAAATCTCCAAAGAGAAGTAAACATAATCAAAATATACTTTGTTGTTGTCAAGCTAATATCAATTATTATCCCTATTTTTTTTATGTGTAGCATAATCAAATAGGATGGTAACTTTTGTAAGGATGTTTGGTAAGATTATTTTACATAAGTAATAGCTTACTCTTGAAATTATCAAGTCTTCTCAAAGGATAAATCAATGTTGCAATCTTTCTTCAAATATGATATGATCATATTTGACTTCAAATTAGGATCAAATATAATGAACTTCTACTTGATTATATGTATAATGAGTTACAGCTCATATTTCAGTGGTCTTTCGACCTAACAGGTAAATTATAAGTGATTTGTGATTCAAATATATTTGAGCTTGCCAAAGTTTTTAGATTCTAATCTTCATGAGAATTTTTTTTTTTATTTCTTTATTTTGAATTAAAAGTGATTTGTTGTCTTTGTTAAATGGAACATCCTATGCAACTCTTCTTTGCTCTCAACAAGATGCCTATCCTTTCCAATGAACTGAGAAAAAACTCGAGCTTTAGGCTATTTTATAAGTAGCCACTGAAGTGGATATACCTTCATATGTTATTAATATCTTGAATTGTTGTTTTTATCCCCATGATACATGAAGAAAAAATGATATAATTTATAATAAAAAACTTGCCCATGTTTATAAAAATCACTATAAACTCTTTTTTTTTTTATTGAGCTTCACCAACGTGGTTCTCATACCATGCTCACCAAAGAAATCATCAATGAAATGACAATAATAATATTGGAGATAGTCGAAGTGTGAAAGAGTGGAACATCATTCTTCTTATACAAAGAAGACTTGTGATTTGATCTGAATACCATTTATGTTTGTACTACAATTGTAAAAGAGACTTGTGATTCTCTTCATATTCAATCATAAGTGGCATATTATATGAAAATTCACTTCATTAAAATGAATATTGGAATTAAAAACTATAAAAATCAAATTCACAATGATCCAAAAACCAATTTTAGCAAACTTATATTTGAATTAAGCTTCTTGACAAGAAGAATCATATAACACTAAAAGCAATTTGATCTGAATCCAAATAAACCAAAAGCAAGCGTTTGAAGCAAAGTTTTAAAAAAAAACTTAATGATATAATTGAAGGACTAAACAATCTCTAAATGTGTCATGCAAATAAACAAATCAAGCTTCTCGATGAAAATAATCCAAAAAGCTTAACATTACTTAATTCTAAGGTCATTAAGATACTTAAATGATAAGAGAATGATCTATGAATGAGGGACTAGAATCAATAAGACTAGTTTTGAAAATTTGGCCAGATGTACCAAAATATCGATTACAGAAAATTATAAATAGACACTCATTTTCTACTTGAAATGGACTTGGGACTTAAAGCTAAACCCTAAACTATAAACCTGAAACCCTTAACCCTTCATTTCAGATGACTTTTTTTATTATTTTCAAAAATAGTATTTTAATCTTTTGAACTAAAATTTTTTGTACTAGAAAGCTGCTTTAGAAAGTAGTAAAAAAGCTATCCCAAATGAAATTTGAGATGTTTTATTTGTTCAATCATATGGTATTGCTTATTGACTATTTTTTAGAAATGTTTAGATTAAGAGAGAGCTCTACCAAACCATCATTGTCAATGATCATCATCAGTAATCATCACCCGACCACAAATATCTAGCCACATTCATTTGAATATAGTCTACTGACTATCATCACCTAACTATAATGACTATGATCTCGTAACCAGCATTGCTTGACTACAATATCCCGACCATAGTCTCAAACAACAATGACTGCAATAATGCTCGTCGACTTCATTGCATATAATCGCTAGTAGTGTTGATGCATACCATCATTTATAAGATCAATGCATTTTATCGATGTACGTCATCATTTATAAGGTTAATGTTATTGTTTACATATGCATTACTATAAGTTCAATGCATATCATTTATGCCAAGACCGACATATATCAACTTCATAATCTATTGTCGCTCATAAAGCTGATGCAGGTCATCACTAATATATAATGCCTTTCTACGATATTGACACCATCTTCAACTTTAGACTTCAATATTATGTTAGACTTCATTATCTTTGGTATTGTCTCCTTAAGGTGAATGATTGAATAAACTATAAATAATCACTCTAAAAGACATTAATGTTGTAAGGCTCTTGCAACTTTTATCATGGAATCCATCCTCAATAGTTTGTATATATTATATTATATCAATGTCTTATTTAATTAAGGGGACTCGCATTATTTATAACTAATGAAATACTTTAGTATAATTATTTTAATTGGATCAGACAACATGATTTTTTTATATAAATATATCAATTATCCCTATTAAAATATTCTTTTATGCATTATCTTCATATAAAGCTATTTTATTTGTGGAATTTTAAAAAGGTGATTTACCTTGCAAGGTGCGCGCAAAACAAATATAAATTAAATTTATTTGGAAAAATTGGAAATTAAGTTTAAATTTCAATTTTGGAGTTGAACAAACCATTAGGGATAATACTTCACCTCTGAAGGCGGAAATAAAATCTCCTGACAGGTTCGCACCCGAAATTGAAGGTTTACTCTTGAATGTCGTAGCATGATTTAAGGGAGAACCATATATAATCTCGGAGGGTCAAAATAAAGTCCAGACAAATATTTGACCATGATAATTAAGAGAAGTGATCGTTCATTTCATATTTAAATTTATGTTAACGGATGATGCATATCCCCGAGGGGAGAAAATATTACCCGTTAGCAATTATTCGATTATAAAGATGACGAGAATCATAAATTTGATTCCCAAAAAAAATATTAATTGATTTTTGAAAAATTGATGCGGGTTCTAAATTTTTCACGAGTGCAAGCCCTCGTAGTTAATTACATCATAGGAAATCAGAATCTCTTACAAATTCTTGATCAAAATAACCACAGAAAATTTTGTTTAAAGAATTTTTTGTGAGTGATATCAAAGGTGGTGAATATGAAATCTAAACTGGGAATGTGTCAAATTTTGAACATTTATTTTAGGAATCAACGAAAGAAAGTGTTGGGCTTTAGGTTTTGGATTGAGAAGAATTTTAATTTGAATTGATTATTTTATTAAAATTTTGAAATTTTATTCCCTTAGGTTGGAGTCTTATGATTCAAAATATGTCTCGAATCTTAAATCTAAATTGGGCACCAGACGACGGTGGCCCAAATCTAACTAATACAGTATAAAGTTTAGACTTACCTAGCCTATATTAGGGAGCCAGCTAACAACCTAGCCGATTTTAAATCCTTGAATAAAGTCAATTTATGAAAGAGTTGTATGGACATTTTTATTAAAGTTTTTGAGAATTAAGACCAACATCTAGAGCGGATCCTAATTGGTCCTTAACTTATATAGGGTGAAAATACTAAAGAGAAATGCAATTAAAATTTTAGACTCATTTTAATATAGTTTTTAATGCAATGCATGCTAATCAACTCGATTAAATGCATAAAATTGAATGAAGCAATTTTAAAAAAGGCTTGAAAATATTTTTTTCTTAGAGATTGCATAACATCCCCTTGATAGATCTGCACCCTCAAAGGCTATGTGGTATGTTAAAACCCGTAAGCATGGAGGTGCCTAACATGGAAGAGAAGGAAATGATATATTTATGTTAACTCTTGGTGGTCTTGAGCTTACTTCTTAAATTGTTAAAGTTTTTATATGAGCTAAAATTTTTAATTTAATTTTAAGTAGAAAAAGTTTTATCGTGCCCTCACAAGCCTCCACATGTCCAGGCTAAAACAAAATCGACACACAAACACCAAAAAATAGGAAAAACATGCAAAATCATATAGTCAAGCAAAGTAAAATCCGACATTAACCAATATAATTAATTCCTTAAAATAATATCTATAGGCAAATGCCACATTTATTATAACCAATAATTATGAAAATTAAAAGTGGTCGAGTACCGCTAACTACAAATCCAAATTCTAATCCTTAGACAACTCAAGTAGATTTTGAGTGGGATACTCTTCTATCTTCAATTTATCGATCTTCTCCTCTTCAAACTTCTTGGATTCGTCATGTCTGGATGCTCAAATCGAAAAGAAAACTCTAATCCTAAAGGGGAGGTTATTCTTCCCACTTTGGGTAGTGGAGTGATCCAAAATTGAGCTTCCAAATGAAAAAGGACTATCCTCCGAGAGGTATTCTTTCCTCTTTGGAATTTAATTTTGGATCTACTCATCTAAGTATCCCAAATTCAAAGACTCTTTCACAACTCAATACTTTAAATAAATTACATTGATATTGAAAAGAAAAATCTAGACTCTCCTATAAGGTTATCCTAAGTATTTAAATATTAAATTAATCATAAGCAGTTATATATAATTAAATTAAATACTCAATCTAGCTATGCTTGGTTATGTTCTTATTTATTTGGGGGGCTAAGCAAGCTTAAGCACCTGTAGCAGTTATTTAAAATTTTTAAATTTTTAACACCCTTTATTGCCCTACACGAGCATGGCCATCTACATAAAATTTAGTGAGCAATCAAAATGACCTTAACATAAGAGTAAACTATCATCCATCAATCAATTCACAAAGTGCAATAAAGAAAGTAAGCAAATATGTCATGAAATTTCAATCACAATATGCAATGAAATCTCAAAAAACTCGACACACAATAGTAAAACAAACACAGACCTAACATATACTTGAGTTGGTTGTCCTAACAAACCATCTAAAATGTGTATAGAGGGTAGTGTGGTTGGGGTAGATTCTAAATTGGGTTGTTTGTTCAAGTTGTCTGATATTTGGGTTTGTTAAAGATCGAAGGGAAAGTTTATGTTTCAGTTTAAGTATTAATGTATTAAAGTTTGTTCTGAATGTATTTTAATTATTAAATGATTGATACCTTTGTTGATCACTGAAGATATGAAGTTTATTTTACCTTTCTTGTAGCTAAGTTAATAACCTCGTATGCATGTGTTAACCAATAACAATCGAGGTTGATTAAGTTGATTTAGTTAGTTGGAAGTTAAGGGTTAATTAATATTAATTAATTTGATTAATTTCTAATTTTAAAAGTTAAATTAGTTTATATTTTCCATCAATCAATTTGTAGCGTTGTGTCACCAGGCTCGAAGAATCAGGCCTCCTTAGTACACGTAGCCCCGTAACCTAGAATAGTCCATTCTAAAAACCTTGATTAATTAGTTAGATTAAAAATTTTATTTTAGTTAAATAATGAAGAATTACTTAATCTTATTGTTTTACACTCCATTGAATTTATTCGTAGTGTTGTGCCACCAGGCTCGAGGAACCACAAGGCCTTCTAAGAATACGTAGCCCCACAGCACGGAGTAGCCCATCTTAAAAACTTTATCTTTTGAGTGGTTGTTATGCATTAGAATGTTGCTTAAGAGTTTTATTAATCAAATTAGAATTTTTTGAAATTCTAAATAAGTTATTCAATTTTTAGAATTATCAAAATTATTTAATCGCATTAATTAATGGTCTAAAAGTTGACTTTTTAAATCAAAGTTGAATTTGAAAGTTTCAAATTTTTAACAAATATTAGACCTTATGATAAATAATTAGACTATTAGCTTTCTTAATTTGGATTTGTTTTATAAAAAGTTATGATTTTACGAAGTTTGGACCTAAATTTGAACTACGATTGACCGGAAAGATGACTTTTTAACTTTGACTTAATTTTTGGGTTTTGATATTTTTAGAAAATATTAGATTTTAATTATAGTTGAATTTATTTGAGTTTGATTGAATTAGAATATTCTATAAGTAATTATGATTTTTCAAAATTTGACATTTTTGGATTTTTTTTTTATAAATTGCCTAATTAAGAGAATTTTTTATTTTTGATCCAAATCAGCCCCAAACCTCTTGCAATCATCCCCAAAGGTTACAAATGACCTAAGGGGATGTTTCCAAGTATTTAGGGATTTTTTTTTTTGGATTTTTAAATTAATTAATTTAATTAATGTTAATTTTCCTTAAAAAATTAAATTAAAATGAAATGATAGGTTATCTGACAAGGCTTCTATTTTTATGGGTTTAGGATTAAACTATGATCAATTAGAGTATTTATGTAAAATTTTAAGAGTTAAAATGAATTAATTATGTTTTAATTAAAGCTCGAGGTTAAATCTAAGAAGGGATTTTGGGGTTCCTAGTTGGTGGACCAAATGGGAAACAAATCCAGTGGATTTTGGACCATGAGATCACCATATCTCAAGGTTCAAACCCTTTGAATTTGGACTCAAGTGGACTTATCTAAGGTGGCTAATCAAGCCACCCAAGGTAACCACTAGTCCACCTTAGAAAAATCTTAAGTTTCTACCTAGGGCTTGGACGGGGGTGCAATCAGTGGCTCTATATTCCCTATTCTAAGCACAATTATCACACCAAAAACCAGACCTTAATTCTCATTGGAAAGGTAATAATTCCAATTTGAATTTAAGGGTTAAACCACGACCCTTAAATCCAAATTGGCATGAATTTTCCCTTAGACACCCAAGCAAAGGGGGAAATTTTGGACATGTCAGAGAAATGCCCAAATTCATACCCCTATAATCCTAAGCCATGGTGACACCTAATAAACATAAAAATGTAATAGTAGCCTAAGAATTCAAATGGAAACTAACAGCTATGCATAACTAATCAAGGCTTGAAATCATAGAGCTTTTGAAGATCACTCTTATATCTTTCCAATGAGCTTAAGAACACCTAAATCGGCTAAGTGGACAGAGAGATATAATTTTTTTAAGATCCATGGAATTTTTGGAATTTTAAATCTCAAAATTATATAGTCACCAATGCGCTTTACGCATGGCGCACTCTGATTTGGCACCCAATCATTAGTATTTATTAGATAATGGCAAGATTGACCATAATCGTCGGATCATCGATCAGATGGATGCGGTCGAAGCGGCTCCAAAATCACGGGATTTATTCTGCACTGTTGATTAAGTTCAACAGCTTGGATTTCATCTTCAACCTCTCATTGGACTCCATAGTAGTGAAGTTTCTGTGAAAGCCATTTTTCCTTTCAGGTTCATCCAGACGAAGTTGGATCGTCTGGGACGATCGGTACAGGTCGTGAAGGAAATTTCTGGCTGGAAGGTTCGTCCTAGGACGAACTAGGGTTCGTCTGTACGAAAATCATACATAGAGCAAGTCATCCAGGTACGAAATTTAATTTCGTCTGAACGAAATTCGTCCAGTGGGCAAATCTTCCCTGGATGATCGTCGATCGTCCGGGACAATCAGTGTGTATATATATGGATTGAGATCTTTTTGAAGAGAGAGAAAAGCCCAGGAGAGAGAAAACCGAAGGAAAAAGGAAGAAAAGTGATTTTTGGGAGACTTCTATCCATTTTCGTCCGTCACGGTAGTTGGAAAAGTTGACTGACTCGAGGTAAGGCACATTCCGCCTTTCTCAATTTTCAGAAATGTGGATTTTGACGACTTTTCTATTTCGAAATCGATTTTCGTTAGCAAATAATTGGTTCCGTTTTGTACTGATAAAGGTTTTACCGCGTAACTTTTGGTATGTTTCTAAGACGATAATTGTGCACGTTTTGAGTATTTTCTGGAATATTTTTACCGGATATTTTGACTTTTGTAGAATTTTGTTCGAATAACAATTTATCTGGATGTCTGAATTTACTATCTCAGTACAACGAAAGTCTTAGAATGATGTTGTGTACTATCTGTGATAATTTGGTAAATTTCTAAATCTGTGAATTCTGTGTAAATTTCATATACTGCCGTTATGCCGCTGACAATTTTCTGACATAATTTGATTTTCTGATTTGAATGAATTATTGTGCTGTGATATCATAAGGGAGTTATAAGGGGCCGAAATCCCTTGTGATTCCGTTGTCTGGGTCCAAAAAATCTGAAAATAAGTTATGTTCTGAAAAATTAATTATGTATATCTGTTCTGTTATGGTGCTACAAGCACAAAGGGAGACATAAGGGGCCAGAATCTGTTGAGATTCTGTCAGTGTCAGGGAAGGGAGACATAAGGGGCTAGAATCTATTGAGATTCTATCAGTGTCAGGGAAGGGAGGCATAAGGGGCCAGAATCCGTAGAGATTATGTAAGGGTTTGGGAATCTGAAATCTGATATGTGATCTGATGTTGAAATGTGATTTTATCTGATTTGAAATCTGTTCTGTATGATTCTATCTATTCTGTACGATTCTGTCTGTTATGTACGATTCTGTTTGTTCTGTAAGATTCTGTTTGCTCTGTACGATTTCTGTTTATGAAGTGAAGTTCGTTTTTCTATATCAGTGATTTGACTTCTATTTGAGCAAGTGTCTGTATTCTGATGACTATATGATTTCTATACGATTTCTGTACGGCTATTGGAATATCTGCTTCTGATATGTTTTCGGATGTAAATTTATGGAGATTTTGATTGGTGAGTGTAGTCTTGCTGAGCTGTTAGCTCATCCTTATTTTTTGTGTGGTTTTCAAGTTCTGGGAAAGGGAAGGAAGTCTTGGACTAGAAGTTCTGTGTATGATCAGTGATTAGGTATTTTGTACTTTTGATTTTTGTACAGTCATGAATTTTCTGTTCTGTTCTTAATTTCTGTCTATAAGCCATGAACTGTATTGTACATGATTATTTTGAGGAAAAAAATATAGATGAACTGTTCTGTATATTTGGAAGTCTATAGTAGCTTTATGTTTCTATTTGTTTTTTCTTTGGAAGAAAGTTCTGAAGCAAATCCCAAAACTAGATTCTGGATTTCAAGTTGCAAATTCCGTCGCGACCCGATGCGAGCGGGATTCATTCCGGTCGGGTTGGGTCGTGACAGTTTCTCCGGCGTGATCTAAGCAATCTCATCAATGAACTTCCACAAAATTTTATGGAGAGGATTAGGAGACTACAAATCGTCAATCCAATCATCATATTCTTATGGATTGACAATTTCTTTCACATTTGACTTATGCTACCTAACTAGGAGTCTAGGATAGAGTTCTACCACACAGAGAAGGAATTAATAAATGAGCTTCTCTCACAGGAAGCTTTAGGGGAAGAAGGTGAGTATTTCTCCTTCAGACGACGGGATTGGAGGATGGCCGAAGGTACGACGTTGAGCGAAAACACTACCAAAGCTCGAGAAGAAGGATACAAATGGAGTGGTACTTGCGGAGAGACAAAAGAGGTTAGAATCCAAGACGAAGGGTGGAAAGAGCTCGCAATATTTCTAGAGGAGGTGGAGAAGAAGAATGGAAAAAGCTCACAAGCTTTTCCAATAACCCGCAGGTCAATAGCAAATTTGCTCACAATAATCAACTCCTCTTTCTTCACAAAACCTCTCATATTCATAGGTAAGAAAGGAGAATGCCAACAGACACTTTATTGAATTTCCAAAAGAACCCAAGCATCATAAGTCACGGATTTCCCCATTGCTTTTCACGGAAAAACAGTCTAGTCAAAGAACCGAAGAGGCAGCCACAGAACCAAGGCGTCAAAATGTCTTATATACATAGTTTTACCTTGACAATTCAATTAAAAGGTCAAACTTACAAAAAATAGATGATAAAATTTAAATATAATATATCAAAATGTTGAGGATGATCATATTTATCATATATCAATAGTTATATAGTGAAAACTTATTAAATCAAGAGATAATACAATTTATCCAAATTTAAGAGATAGAAAATCAAAACTAAAAATCATCAAAAATATAAATAGGATTCATAGTACCTATAATGACCTAAATAATTTTCACAGCTGGAAGAATGGACGAAAATGATCTAGAGGCAAACTTCTCTCTCTTCGCTCTCCGCCTGCCCCCCGTCGTATAAATTTCATAACATATATATATATATATATATATATATATATAGCTCATGATTATAAATATTTTGAGTATTTTCTATAATTTTTTTCCTAGTGTTTTGGATTTTTGTGATTTTATCGTATAAAAAATAATCCAAACTCTAAAAAATAGTATCGTAGTATGATTAAAGTCTTATAATGATGGTTTACCTAAAGATTATGTATTTTTGCTTAGTAGTATTTTTGTTGCCTACTGTTAAGACATTTTGGTAATTTTTGAATTTAATTCAATTAAGTTTTAATTTATGAAATGCATTCAAAAAATATGTATAATAATGAAAGAAATGTGATGTGATGTTATGGGCTGTTATGCTGGCGCTAGTGGGCGATCAAGGTAGGGTTCTGTTATGCTGATGCCAATGGATGACCGAGGTGGGATTCTTTTATGCCGGGGAATGTAAGCTACCAAGGTGAGATTCTACTATGTCGACACCATTGGGCGATCAAGGTGAGATTCTGTTGTGCCGGAGCCATTGGGCGACCGAGGTGAGATTTTGTTATGTCGGGGCTTGTGGGCTACTTTTGTTGAAGTTATTCCGATAAAATGAATATTTGCTTATAATTCAATTGGTTTCATTTTTAGCTTCTACTTCAGTTTCAGTTTCAATTTTATTTCAGTACTTGTCTAAACAGATCTTGTGATCAGTTTTACCATAATTGGACACAATATATCCTATGTGATATCAACCATGTTGTGACATTTAGTCATCTGAAAATTAGGATTATTACATGCATCACTAATATTAAAGTAAAAATCCTAAAAATAAGAACAAATGTTTGAAATTTGATTCATCCAATGAGATTAGTCAATGCCTCTTTTAAGGAAGGTTAAAGTCTCGTCATAGGGACTAAAAATTTCTTTCCGCCTCCAAATCTTATTTGCCTAACAAAGATAGTGGATACCTCATTCAATGGAAGATCGAAGCATTGCCATAATGACTACGATGTCTTGATCACATTCAATGATCTTTAAATTCTTGTAAGACAAATTTTTCTGTCTTTTATTATTGAGAATTGGAGCATATGTTAGAGAACCATGACTGGATCATCTTCGATGGTCTTTAAACTCTGTCTAATCATTTTACTCTCCTTTTTTTGAGAAGAACTAGTGCATGCCTTGATCATTGTTGAGAATCTTTGGACTATTACCAAACAGTTCTTCCATCATTTTCAAGGGAGAGAATTGGAGCTTGCATTAAAGGACCATGCCTTTCCGCTGTCTCCATAAGGGTATTTATAGATCTAAGAGAAAAAAAATATATTTTATTTTATTTTTAAAACTTTTAAAGCAAAATTATATATTTTTTTTCTTTTTTTTTGAAAAAATTCATAAGAAAATAGTAATAACAATAACAAAATATTAAAAATTTATTATTTCTTTTATAATAGAGGATTGTTTCCCCTCACTAGATGGTTGGTGCAACCACTCCTCTTTATGATAAAAAAATAGCAATACTTGGGGCTCTCAACATAGTGCATGGGCACTACTGCCCATATAGTCCATGAAACCAATAACTTAGATAAGTGTTCAAATCTATCTAAAGGAGGGTTTGAATATTAGAGTAAACTCTTATAGGGAGGTGTGTCCCTTCTAAGAATAATGTAAATGGGAATGTCTCTTGATATGGTTATTAAATGCCTCCAAATAAAGTTGCCCAAAATCGAGAAGTTCTATGAACTTAAAGTGTTCAACAAGCAAATTTGATTACATAATTGCTAATGTAGGTCACTGCATGTGGATGATTGAGATCACACCCTAAAGTTGAATTTAAATTTAGTTCACATATAGTGTTCCCCATATCTCAACAAATTTACTTCGAATTTGAATTGTGAGTGAAAATTTTAGCTTTTAGAAAGTTTTTGCTACGAACAATATGCAAGCATGAGTCATGCCAAAGAAAGCCATAATTCATTTGGATTTATGTTTTCTAATAGCTACAATAATGTGTCTCATTTGGATCTATTTGATGAAGCTTTTTAACAACTTTGCTTTCAAGATAGCCAACATAATTTTGATTTGGTACAACCATTATATTGATATTTAAAAATTTTTCGACGAGAAACTTTCTATGATGAAATAACTTTTTACAATAAGAAATGATCGAGTGTGATAACTACTAAAAAATTTCTCTTATTATTGACTGATACACTTAAAACAAGAAAAAAAGAGTGAAATCAGAGACTTAAGTGTTTCTCAACGGGTGTGACACGTCATTTAAAAGATCAAACATCCTTTGATTGCCAAAAGGGCTATGCCATTGCGATCAAAGCGTCAAATTTACTGTCACAACCCAACCCGACCAGGATAGGTCCTATTGTGTTGAGCTGTGACAATCAAAACCCAAGATCTAACTTTGGAATGTTTTAGATTCTCTTTCAATTTTTATTTTAAATAAACTATGAACTATAGAGCTACTAAAACATCTAAATACTAAAAATAAACTCATGCATCAGATTTCTTTCATTTCATCAAATTATATGTCTGCACTATAGTACATGACTACATGCTTGAGCTATAGAACTGAATAATAAATTAGTCATAATTGTACAAAAATCAAAATAGATAAATAACTATAAACATAGTTCTCATCCTGAACGATTAATCCACAATCTCCTTCCCTTTTCCAGAGCTTGAAAATTAGAAGCAAAACTATAGTGAGCTATAACAGCTCAGTAGACTACATAAATCAATCTAAATTTTCAAAAAAAAAAAAATATTAAATATTTTGTTGAATATTTAAAAGTAGTTAAATATAGTTTAAATAAATCATTATACTGAGAAATATAATAAGAGCATAACAGTTACCCAATTATTCAAATAATAATATTGAGCATTTAAATAAATTGTACCCATATAGAATCTCAAAAGATAGCATTTCATATCACATTTTTTGGACCCAGATAGAATCTCGAAAGATTTATATTAATTATGAATCTCTTTTATATTTATAGCACCGGAACATGCCTATAGACACTAGAATATATCTTATAGCCATAAGAATATGCCCTATAAGAACCAAAATATTTCCTAATATGAACAAAATCTCAAAGGATTCTAGCTCATTATCCAATATACATAATTTAATCATGTATGCACATATATCATCACATTATAATAGTTAAAGAGTCATTGAGCATGTGCCAAATTGTAAAGTTTTTTATAACAATAGGCAACAAAAAATCCTACTAGGCAAAAATACATATTTTAATAAAATTATCAAATTATCAAGAATTGTGTAAAATAATATTTTAAGACTTTTATTATACTACAATACTATTTTTTAACATCCAAATAATTTTATATTCAATAAAATTCCTACAAATTTCAAAACCATCATTGTAATTTTTTTAGAAAAATATTCAAAATGTGTATATGTTAATCTCTATAACATATAAAAAATTTTGTTGTGAAAGTTTTCCTTGTGTAAAACTATTTGCATCTTTGCTAATAAAAATAAAATTTTAATAAAAAAAGTTACTAAAAATTACATATTTTTAATAATTGAGATAACCATGATGTAACTTACCTCAAGATGAACAAGTTTCCCAACTGGGCTGACGGATGAAAATTGCTCAAAGTTGCCCAAAATCTGACTTTTCCCTTTCTTCCCTAAATCCCTAAGCATCTCCCTGTTCGGTGAAAATGAGCCTTAAGTAGAAAAACATCATTTAATAAGTCATTTAAGCTTATGATATTTATATATATCTTTATTAAATAATATATAATAATATTATAATAACAATAAATTCAATATAAAATTTATAGAAATTTTTTTAGAAATTCTAAAAATTATAAAAAAAATATTCATAAAGTAACTCATTTTCTTAGAAAAGTCTGGTGAAATCAATTTGTAAATGGTCACAAAATGATCCCAAAAATTCTACTTATACTAACATATGTCAATTTATGAAGAAATTTTACTACTGCCCAAAAATTATGAAAAATTAGGATAATTAAAGCACTTCACTATAAATATTCAGGCAAAGACGATTTGTGATTTTGACTTATGATGATTCATAAAATAATTATTGACTCTTCTAAGTCAAAAATAATTTCTAAAAAAGGGTTTTCACATTTACCTAAGAGGGAGTCTGTCGTAGTTGAATCAAGCATAAATGATCAAAATTGACGATCGATACCCAAAATTGGAGTGTTATGCTATCCAAACGACGTTCGATTGTGAAATGGAATTTGCTGCTGCATTTGAAACATCGATAAAATCATAGGGAATTGAACTTGTAATAAAACCACAGGTAACTGTATATTAAATAAAAAATTCACAATCACACTAAAATATAAATGCTAACTAATGGTCTTGATCATCCAAATAAAAAATCAATGAATAAACTAGGGACTCGCTGTGGACAAATTTCCAAGCATAATTAACTCACAAGCAACATTAGTCAACTACAAAGAACATATAAACTTCTTAAAGACAATAATAAAGACTTGTTATCCATACAACAACTTACTTGGGGATCGATTAAAATAGTAAACTTGCGATAAAAATAGTCAACCTATTATAAAAGATGTGTAAGCAAATGTTGAGGCTTGCCAACTAACATACATGAGTAGATTAATAGTGAACACAATTCAATAGCAGTCAATATTAGCTTGAAAATGAATATACATGCTTAGCTTGTGAACACCAACGACAGATAAATTGTGAATGTAATAGTTTCCCTATAATCGACGTCAACTAACTTACAAATACATGTGATAGTTCACATAAATGCTAAAGATATGCATGCGAATGCACAAGAATTTCAATAAGCATCATGTATCAACTATGTATAATGTTAATTGATGTATAACGCTCATGCTTGTAGAAGAGGTGTGATAGTGGTAATGAACATAGTAATGTGTTCATGAGTAAAGTGTGAAGGTTGTGGAAACAAATGCAATAACATTCTTACAATCGACAAAAATCAATATGCAAGCAAACATACCAACTCCTTATGAACAAAAAGAAGAAGAAAAAGAAGCCAGCATGCAAGTAAAATGATTTGCCAACCAATATGCATAAAGAGATTAGGGAAGAATATAACACATCCAAAAGTCAATGTTAACTTGTAGAGGAATATATTAATTCGCATGCAAACAATAATGCTCCCTACAGACACCAACAAACATCAAGGATAGATGCTATGCAAGTATGATAGACTCTTTATACACACAATAGTTTGTCTATAAGCTAAGATAATGATTTATGAATGCCCGGTAATAGCCTACAGGTAAATTTAACAAAACTTGCATGGCATGACAACTCACCTACAATAAGCAACGGGCGACCCATAGTGCAGTGCTACGACCCGCCTATAAAAAAAATCTATGTTGAATGTAGTTCACATGCATGCAACAACAAACAAATTTTGAATGTTTGCTAATGATGCACATACTACCAACGAGCAAATCCAATAAAGCTTGCAATGCATAATAATTCACTCGCAAGAGGCAATGAATAACTTGTGGAGCAACGCTACAATTCACCTGTAAGTAGAAGCAGAGAATTTATACTAAAAACTGTGAGCCACTGGTAAACTAAGGCAGCAAATTTGCGACGTAAATAATGTCACCAGATTCATAATGCTCGTATAAGTGGATAGAAGGCATTTGCATATTTCAAAATAAAATATTATGCACACTTTCAATAATAATCATTTGCATAATTGATTATAATTAAATATTTTGAAATTCTCCTCATGTATTGAAATATGAACACTCACATAGGCTCTAGCAAGCATATTATATACACACACACAACATCTGAGGATACTGCGTGGGTCTAGAAATGAAATTAAGTTTGAGCTTGATCCTTCTGCTTGAATAAATAAGAGTAGACATGGCTCGAACTGTCAAATAAATATATGTAGTGCCAATCAAGATATTTTTTATTTTATACATTTATATTATGCCTCTAAGGCCCATTATAAGAAAAATCCACTAATACAAGTATAAAGCCAACAACGAACCATATGTTGGCAAGTAGATAGAGTCGACAAGCTTCAATCGATAAAGTAAAATTACCTATAATTACCCTAATGATGGCAGCACTGATAGTAAATCTCAACTGGGGCGGGGGGGGGACCTCAAATGTTTAAAATGCCTTCAAATTCTCATAAAATATATTCAATTTACTTTAATGTATTCATGAATAAAGTCAATATTTCAAATTAAAATAAAACACCTAAATACTTAAATAAAATGCCCATCCACTGTAAAACCCCTCCAAATTTCATTTTTTTGAGTGCACTCAGTCTGTACAAACTGAAGAAAATTGTGAAAATCTGTATGGTTAGTATGTACAAACTGAGTAAAATGCAGGTTCGTCCATACGAACCTCAGTTCGTCCGGGACAATTTTTTGCTCGAGAGCATCATCCAGGGACAAAATCTATCATCGTATGTATGATCTGTGTCCAGAGAGTTTCGTCCCAGGACGAATGAGAAACATCGTCTGGATGAACGAGTTCATTAAATGGACCGTTTGAGATATTTTGAAGAGAGAGAAAGTTGGAAGAGAGAAAGAGAAGGAAAGAGAAGAGGAAAGCTTAGTTTCGGAGGCCGCGGAGCGATTAGTTTTACATATGATTGATCCTTCTGCATTAGTTTTACATAATACACGAAGATTTCGTAAAAGAAATGAGGACGAATCAATCTGCTTGTATGTATATTAGTCGGTTCCTTTATTGTTTCTTTTTCTTAAACTGTATTTCACTATGCTGCATTATTTTTTATTTCTCATCAGGCCATCGATTCTACTTAGAATTAGACTACTTTATGCTTCCTGATTGTTCTAATTCCTTGAAGTTTGTTATCCCTATATTCTTTCTTATGATACATAAAAGAGAATCATCTCCCTTGTTTGGTGCGGGCTTTCTCTGTCTGAGTGAATAGAATTAAAGAAATATCTTGTAATGAAATTTTATTGTAACACTTCCAATTACTCGTAGTGTTTTACCTATGTTGTAACGCTTCAATTACTTGCAGAAACCATCCATCGTTCAGGATTACTAGTTTCTCTCTTACTAACTCGATGAAGAGTTACAAGAGAAAAAGAATATGGATCCATATGATTCCTACAGATATGCTTCTTATAGTTTTCAGAGGAAACATTAGATGCGTTACTCAGGGATGCGAATTGAACCATTGCCTTCATTGATGAACGAACATATTAAGCTTTTGGATGAGCTATGACTGAAACAATTGCGTCCTGAACTATCATCTTCTTCTGATTGTTGATTAATCGTGCTTCATTTGTGTGCATTGGATTGACTGATCAGATATTGAGTAGATGATAAAATTCGAGTAAATTTGTATATATCTTACTGGAATGTGGATTATGAATGGAATTCATCGTGACAGGCTACTTTGTAACAACAATTTTACGAGTGGTCTTATTTGTCACATGAATGATTCGGATTATCTTTATTCAACTTTGATAACTCATATTGGGATGAATATTATTTGTTTTTGGACTCATGCTAAAATATTATTGAAAGATAAATATTATATGCATTCAGAAAACTAAATGTGTTGGAGAGAAGGCTAGGAGATTGATAGTTTAGGATTTAAACTATTGTATTTGGGTAGGAGTCCTACTAGAAATGATGTAGGTGCGTTATAGATAATAGTGTTAGACCAGTCCAGTCGATCCATACGGAACCGACTTACGAAACAAAGGCGGAACCCTTCGCCTCCCGCGCAATCCGACCGCCCAGACAGAACATTTTAGTTAAGTTTTTGAAGAGAGTTAGTAGGGAAATTTGAATGTAAGGATTGTTTACCGATTTCTTTTTAAATTGTATGCATTAAATAGTTTGTTTTCCTAGGGTTAGGGTATCTTAAATTTGGCTGAAATTTGAGATCTAATAGGTTTTCTTTGGGCTCTAGCGGCATCTAGAGATTTGGGAGAAATCGACCCCCTCTCAAATGGAGGATCAATTGTTTCTTGTTATTTTCTTCCCTAGTTTATTTTCTTGCAATAAAATTATTTTTTTTCACTGGTTTTCCATTGGAACCGTGGAGATTTCTCGTTGTTTTTATTCTCTTCATAGGATTTACTTAAAATCTTCAAGTGTTTCCTATCAAATTGATATCAGAGCGAATCTTGGGGCCGTTGGTGGGCTATTTTTGGGCCGGTGAAGGAGGAAATTGTTGTTTTTGAGGACGAAATCCATATTTTTGAATCTATAAAAATCTGGGGATTGGTAGCAGCCAAGAAAGTTGTGCATTAGAGGAACGACTTGAAGGAGAGATGAACCAAATTAAGACCACGGTAGAGGACATAATTTCCTCCATGGAAGCGCAAGTAGCTGACTAACGGGACATGATGAAGAAGATGTTAGAATTCCACAATCAAATGACGGCTTCAGAGGCGAGAGGGTCAGAAGGAAAGAATATGAATTCTGAAATTCGTAAGGATGAAGATGAGGTGGAGATCGTAGAGGGAGAAAGAGAAGACCCCATATGGAGCCTTTCCAGAGGGAGTTATAGGGAAAGGCATGGATATGGGGGGAAGGAGCAAAGGGGTGCTGAATGGGAATGCAGGGAGGGATATTATGACTGCCGAGATGTTGATTTTGAAGGAAGGAGAGGGGATATCAAAGGAGGTTTTGAGTATGAAAGGGCAAGGGAAGATCGAGGGACTTAGGGAGGGCTAAGCACTTGGGAAAGGGGAAACTATGGAGGAATAAGGGGAAATGGAGGAGATCAGAAGATGAGGAAGCTGAAGATGCTCATTTTCGAAGGGGAGGACACACATGGGTGGATCTATAAGGTGGAGAGGTACTTCACCATCAATGGGTTGACGAAGGAGGAGAAGTTGATAGCAGCATGCTTATGTTTGGAGGGGAAGGCATTGTCATGGTACCAATGGAGGGACCAGAGGAGACCATTACGGAGCTGGAGAGAGTTTAAGGATTGTTTAATAGAACATTGTCAAACCGGCACTGGAGGAGACTTCTATGAGCAATTCTTTGCACTAGTGTAAGACAGATTAGTGGAAAACTACCGAGAGATATTTGAGCATCTGTCCAATCAAGTGGAGCGATTTTCAGAGATGACATTGGAGGGGAACTTCCTGAAGTTTCTGTGAAGGGCATGAGGCCTCATGACTTGGGAGAGGCTATGGAGTTGGCACAGCTGGCGGACAATTAGAGGTATCATGAGAGGAGAGCTAGGAGCAGCAATTCAGGAGGCTCTTACAGGATGACGATCACTCTTTTAGCACCCAAGGGGCATGCATCAGGCAACATTAATGAGACTCCCAGGGAGAATCCAACATGAGGAAGTGGGGGGGGGAGGGGAACTTTAAAAGACTAACAGAGAGGGAGATGCAGGAGAAGAGGGCGAAGGGACTATGCTTCAGATGTGATGAGAAGTATACTCCTGGGCACAAGTGTAGGGATCAAACTCTGCAGGTTCTCACCATCTGTGATGATGAGAAAATTGAGGAGGGAGGTGAGAGAATAGGAGAGAGAGAGATGGATGACAATCTGTATTTGGACGTGATGGAGGTCTCCTTGAATTTCATGGTGGGATTCTCTCCGAATCATATCATGAAGATGAAGGGAGAAATAACAGACATGGAGGTGGTGGTGTTGATTGACAGTGGGGCTACCATAATTTCAACTCCAACCAGATTTTCAACCAATTGAGGGGTGACATTGGTGGATACAGGGTGTTATAGAGTGATGATTGGTACAAAGAAGGTGGAGACGGGTCAGGGGGATATGTAGGGGAGAAGTGTTGACCATATAGGGGGTTCATGTGAGGGATAATTTTCTCCCATTAGAGTTAGGGAGCACTGATATCATCTTGAGAATGAAGTGGCTACAGACCTTGGGGGACACCAAGGTTAACTGGGGAGCATTGATAATGGAGATGATTGTGGGTGTGAGAAGGGTAGTGATCAGGCCTGGGAGATACATTGCTCACCAAAGCCATGATATAACTTAAAACCAATGTGATGAGCATACAAGAGGTGGGGGAAGGTTATATGATGGAACTACATAGGCTGAAGATGTTAGATTGAAGGAGGGCGGGGACAATCCTCTTTTAGTACAACCATTGATTCGGCAGTTCAGTGAGGTTTCTCAACCGCCTCAAGGGTTGCCTCCTTTGGGGAGGTGGATGAGCTTGCTATCATCTTCATGGATGTAGTTTCACCTATGAGTTTTTATCCGTATCGTCATCCTTAAATCTAGAAGGATGAGATCGAGAGATTGATTAGGTAGATATTGGAGGAAGGGATCGTTCGACCCAGTGTCAGTCCATTTTTTAGTCCAGTGCTATTAGTCAAGTGCTTCAATATCGTTTCGTTCGTTCCACCTTGAGGACAATGTGACACTTTGGGAGGGGAGTATTGTGGACCC
Organism: Dendrobium catenatum; assembly: GCF_001605985.2. Taxonomy (NCBI): domain Eukaryota; kingdom Viridiplantae; phylum Streptophyta; class Magnoliopsida; order Asparagales; family Orchidaceae; genus Dendrobium; species Dendrobium catenatum. Next base: position 404,205 of record NW_021319168.1, read on the forward strand.
GTCCATATGGGATCGGCTCACGAAACAGAGGCGGAACCCTCTTCCCCCTTCGTGATCCGACCGTCTAGACATAGCATTTTAGGAAAGTTTTTGAAGAGAGTTAGTAGAGAAATTTGAATGTATGGATTGTTTAGAGATTTCCTTTTGAATTCTATGCATTAAATAGTTTGTTTTCCTAGGGTTAGGGTTTCTTGAATTTGGCTAAAATTTGAGATCTCATAGTTTTTTTTGGGCTCTAGCGGCGTCTAGAGATTTGGGAGAGATTGATCCTCTCGAATAATTGATATCTTGTTATTTTCTTCCGTATTTTGTTTTCTTGCAATAAAATTACTATTTTTCACTGGTTTTCCATTGGAATCGTGGAAATTTCTCATTATTTTTACTCTCTTGATAGGATTTACTTGAAATCTTGAAGTGTTTCCGATCAAATAGTTTGAAGGATAATGTTGTAGAAATTAATAAAATTAGATATGTAATTATAACTTTAAAGATTATTGTTGATACTAAAATTATTAATATTATTAGTACTTATGCTCCTCAAATAGGTTTGGATATGTGTTCAAAATTAAAATTTTGAAATAACTTAGAAGAATTAATATAAAATATACATTTTGAAATAATAGTTTTTATTGAAGGAAATTTAAATGGATTTGTTGGTAGAGATCTTAGATGATTTTAAAAGCATTCATGATGGCTATGAGTTTAGAGCGACTAATGAAGGTGGTAAGACCATATTAGATTTTGCCCTAGCTTATGATTTTGTAATTTAATACCTTATTTAAGAAAAAAGATGAGCTTCTCTTCATTTAAGAGAATGAATATAATAAAACTCAAATTGATTATTTTTTTATAAGTAAAATACATCGTTTAGATTGCAAAGATTATAATGTTATTTCAAGTGAAAGTTTATGCACTCGACATCGCTTATTACTTTTGGACTTTAAGATGAAGGAGCAGAATATACAAAATAAAGTAAAACGTTGTTTTAGGATTAGATGGGGGCATTTAAAAAAAACTAATAAAAATACTTTTGGGAATAAGATTCAAGATCTTAAGGTTTATTCTATACATGAGAAAGCTAATGTTATATAGGAAATAATAATTAGTGATATTAAGAATGTTGCAAAGGATGTGCTTGGAGTATTAAAAAAAAAACTCATAATAGTAAAAAATAGTTGGCGATGGAATCAAAACATGCAGGAAAAGATTAAAAAAAAAAGAAATTTTGTTATAAAAATGGATTTAAATGTAAAAACTCTAAAAATCGATAAAAATATAGAGGTCCATAAGGAGTTTAAAAAAGCATTATGCGATGCAATGAATTTAGCTTTCAATGATTTATATAGTAGATTAAATACTAATAAATGTGAAAAATATATGTATAAGTTAGCCAAACAAAATGATAGGATAAGTCATAATTTAGTAAGTGAAGTGCATTAAGGATGAAGAGAAAAAATACTTTTATTATTAGAAGAGGATATTCAACATAGGTGGATATGATAGTTTGATAAGCTTTTCAATGAAAAGAATACGATTGACTTTAGTATCCTAAATGAAACAAGAGATTTTTATTTTTATCGAAGTATTAGTAAAATCAAAATTATAGATACTTCAAATAAAATGAAGTGTGGAAAAGTTGTTGGACCTAATGATATTCCAATAGATGTGTGAAAATGTTTAGGAGATGAAGGAATTTCTTAGCTTATGAAATTTTTCAATATTATTTTGAAGATAAAGGATGTCAGATAAGTGGAGGAGTGTGTTAATTCTTATTTATAAGAATAAAGATGATGCACAATAGTGTGCAAATTATAGAACAATTAACTTAATGTGTCATACTCTAAGACTATGAGAGAGAGTTTTGAGCATAGGTTATGAAGTGATAGTAATGTTTCTTAAAATCAATTTGGATTTATGCCATATAGGTTTACTATGGAAGCTAGAAATTTATTGAGATATTTGATGGAGAAATATAGATAGAATAAGGAGGGTCTATATATGATATTTATTGATTTAGAGAAAAAATATAATAAAGTTCCAAGAAAAGTGTTATGGAGAGTACTAAAAAAGAAAGGGGTTAGTAATGCTTATAATTAAGTCATTAAGGATATGTATGCAGGAGCTGTTAGTTGTGTTCAGACACAAGGTGCTTTGACCAAATATTTTCCTATTTCAGTTGGTTTACATCAAGGATCAACCTAGGGAACAATTATTACGTCAAATCGCTCCAAAAAACGAGAAATACCGAGCAATACCAAACAATAACGAGGAATATCATCACTTGAAGACCCAATACCGAGTTATACCGAGCTATGCCGAGCAATACCTAGTTATACGAAAGTTGTACCGAGTTTTTCCTAGAAAAAACTCGGTACAACTCGGTATTGCTTGGCATAGCTAGGTATAACTCGATATTGATCTTCACAGAGCGGTATTCCTCGTTATTATCAAATAATACCTAGTAATACCGAGCAAATACCGAGTTTTTTGGCGGGATTTTTCCTCCGATCTGACGTTCATCTACGTCCTTACACCGGACCTAATAAAAGTTCCAACCTAGGGGTGTCAATATTGGATACGACCCAAAAACCCAACTCAAACCCGACATGAAAATTTCGGGTTTGGGTCAACCCAAACCGAAACGGGTCGGATTCGGGTCTTGATTTTCAACCCAAACCCAAAATTGACACCCCTAGCTTATTCAACTTTGATAACTCAATCTTTTATTCTTACAGTTTTGTAATAGTTCCAACACCGATTTTTGAATGTATTAATAAACTTCGTGTGCCCTGCATGTGTGTTTTTCTAGCTAGTTAGCCTGAAAAAGAGACTGACAGAAAAATCATAGTATAATACATTGTCCTTGAGAAATATTTCATGTCTGATATCCTTACGATTTACAGTGAAGTTTGAAGATGCAGGGAGATCTATCAAAGCCACCTCCACTTCTCTCCACAACTATTTAATACACATTCATTATTCATATAAGATTTAAGTACTTAACGGTTCTCATGACATATAGGAGAAACCCTGCAGCAGACTTATAATTAGGTGGATAATTATATCTATTTGTAATGGATTAAGGCTTTAATTAATCAACAAGCTACGTGCTGTAGTTAACAAGGGACCTGTAGGTCATCCCCGGCTGCCACTCTGCCGGAATCACATTGTCTGCCATCAAAATCTTCCCAGTCGACAATGAGGTTAGCTGGAAAGAGAACGGGGCTTTCAGCGCCGAGCCCGAGTTCAGTCTCCAGACGGCTCCCCATGACTGCTGCATGGGGAGCCAGCTGTCGCTGCTGGTGCCCGCCGGCTTCAGATCTACGCCGGCGAGGTCGCCATCGCCGTCCTCGTACTCGATGAGCACTGCCAAGTAATTTGGGTTTGATCCGGCGTCCACGTGGAAGGCGACGTCGAAGCCTGGGTAGTTGCATTCAACCCTGCAAAAGGTTCTCAAATCTTAAGGAACACTGATAAGTTAGTCTTTCCATCCTTGCTGCAAGAAAAACAATTTAGGGATAAAATTATGATTATTTGTTCTTCTTTTCTTGATCTCTGGCAGTGAGTTTTGTGTGAATGGGGGACATAAATTATATAAGAAATTTTATTAAAATTCTATATATAAGGGGAAAAAAAATGCATTAAGATGGCTGTGGATGTTGAAAGGTGGCTATAAGTGAGGAAGATGAGGTCATGGCCTATGACTCTTTCTTTCATTTGGAATCAGTTAAGTGCACTGATTTGCCTGTTTTGATTGTTGTTGAAAAGAAGGTGCCTCTCCCTACCTTGCGATGGCTCAGTGGTGCCTGGTTTGGGTGTCAATTGTCTTCATTACCATTAGGGCACTCCAACCCAAAATCTCATTTTTCTCATTAAAATGTGGTAGTTCATCACCAATGTAACTACATTTTTTTTTTTGCGCGCTTCTTTGCCAAGGTAATCATCTCTCCTATTTCGCACTCTTCTTTGCCAAGGTAATCATCTATCTCTTATTTCGCGCGCTTCTTGCGAAGCTAAGACCATCTCCAACCGAAAATCTCATTTTTCACTCCAAAATGCTGTGAAACTCATCTCCAATCGAACTCCATTTTATCCCCATTTGCGAAGGTAACAATATTAAAAAATTGTTTTAGAAAGCAGTAAAAAAATCACACCAAATGAGGCCTTAGCCTTGAATTAAGGTCATCAATATTAGTAGGAGAATTTTTCTTTGCATGAGGAATTAGATGTTTAACATTAAAAATATTAGAAGTTGGCAATTATAAGAAATAGGCATTTGGGTTAAGTTTGATGATAATTTTCAATGGAACCTTTTTTTTTTGTTGGACGTTTTTTTTTATTGCTTCTTAAAGCAACTTTTTAGTATAAAATTTTAATTTTTATATTAAAAAGTTGCTTTAAGAAGCAACAAAAAAGTCGACCCAAACGAAACCTAAATGATAAAAGTCATATATTTGATTGTAGATACTAGCAAATTTGTCTAATATTTACTTGTGTGGTAAGTTTGTAATAAGATCAAACAGGCAATTGGTGTGGATTTGGTGCAGTTGGAAATAGGAGGAAGTCAGGCAGTTCAAGAGAGAGAAGCCATTAACCATTTGAAATGGGCTGAATACTGTGGCCTGATCGAGTAGGTGGTTTTGGGCAATTTTTTACTCATAAAGTTTGAGATCCGATGATTTTGTTTGAGGCAACTTTTTTACTGACTCTTAAAGCAAATTTTTAGTACAAATATTTTTTTAGTAGAAAGCTGATATAGAAAGCAATAAGAAAATTGTCTCAAATGATGCCTAAAACAACATCAGCGATGCGGTTGCATGGAATGAAATGAACCTCTTTTGAAATATCATCTATCTAACCCAACCATTGTGAAAAGGATAGTGCTAATAGTTGTTTTTGCACATCATTCTTAAAAATTATAATTGGGTGGGAGGCTTGCTACCACCGTATTTGTGGAACTTAATGATGTCCCATTTCCAAGCACAAATGCATATGATTTCTTAGAAATGGGTGACATATAATATAAAATAGTATGAACATATGAAGGAGTCATGGTAAGAAATGTTCATCGGAAGTCTAATCCCATGAGACATTGAGCTAACAACAATAAAAGGGGAGCTACCAAAGAGAGTGGATAAGAGTCAAGAAACTCTATCAAAGAGTTTTATGATACAATGTTTGTTAGCAATTGATAGTTGGATTTTGTATATCCCAGCAAGCCTAAAAAACATATGCTATAGTTGGATTTTGTGTGGCCATAAGACCTCAAAACTATAAAGTCTCTAGGAAAATGAAATAATTTAATAACATGAGGAATTCTTGAGAAAGAATTAGTTGAGACATCTCAACATTTAGGAGGATACCGATACCATAGAGTTCGCACGTGCTAATGTCTAAAATGATTCTTGAACTTGAAGGTTGCATGACCTATTGTGAATGGGTTTGCAAAATGACATGTGGGCGGGTTGGTAGTTAGAGCAAATAGGGATGTAACATTTAAGTAGATTTGGACATGTTGTAGAGTTGACTTGATATCGTTGGATGACATATATGAGCAATTGGTGTGAGTGTGAGAGAAGCTCCATAGCTACCACTTCACAATTTTGATTCATACATTTGTATTAACATTTGGTTAGTTATTTTTTTTGTTTGATTTTATCTTACTTTATTCTCTTTTTTATGTAACTTGATAAATCAAGTTATAAATACTTTTGCATCTCAAAACTTCTAATAATTTCTTCTTTATGAACAATAAAGGAAATCATTATCATTTAAGCAAAAAGCTCAAAGTGCGAGAAAAAAGAAAGAGTATTTAAACCTCAATAAGCCTAGAAGTATATCAATAGTGGGCAACATAAGCTTGAAGTATATTAGGGGATCTATACATGGGAAAGTTTCATTGGTGAGTTCTTCTAGTAAAAACCTCTGGCCACATAGTGAATACTTTGAGCAAGTTGAGGAGTTTATTGGTCAATTAAGTAGTACTGATTAGTGGGCAGCTTCATGATTCCCTTAAGTTTAATGACTTAGGCTTCATTTGGGACGGCTTTTTCACTACTTCGTAAAGCAGCTTTTTAGTGCAAAATTTTAATTTTTTATTCTAAAAAATTGTTTTTAAGAAGAAGTAAGAAAGATGTCCCAAATGAAGTCATAGGCTTGCTCGAGATGCAAATTTGAATGATTCAAGCCTATAGGCTAATTTAACTTAATTGAATTCCAATTTACAAAAGCTTTAAACCAACTCATTATCAATGATTTATTGAACTAGATTTGTATCCTAATTTTTACTCGACTAACTTTATATAACATTTAAACATTTATATTTACTTACATATCACTATAATATCCACATCAAAATATTTGTATGAAAATGTACGATTTACTTTAAATAATTAAACTTCATGGTATTTTTGTTATGATTTAAAATTGTATTTGTTATATATATAAGAAAATATAAATATTTAGGTGTTAGATATATAAATATATAAAATTTTTGTGATGTGCATGTAAATGCCGCTTATATTTAAGTCATTTAGTATTTATATACATTCATATATATATACAATAATCTATTGATTTATTAAATCGATTTATATCCTTATTTTGACTTAATTAATTTAAACTAAGTGAATATAATTATATATTTTCATAGATAAATATATGTCAAAATATAAATTTATACTCAAAATTTTCTTTTCTATTATGGCTATTTCTTGTAAAATTAATAATTACAAATATTTAAGTCCTATCAGAATTAATCATATTTTCATAAATGTGATTAAAGGTAAAAATAATTAGGACCAAAAGCTGATTCTAACAATATTTTAAATTTGTATGACTAATTATTTCTCTCTCTCTCTCTTTATATTATTAAATTTTACCTTTTAATAAAGCTGAGTTTGAGCCTAAGGTTTGATTTGGAATATAACTTTTTTACAGCTTTCTAAGAAACTTTTTAGTTAAAATATTTTAGCTCAAAAATTTTTTGACCAAAAAATTAATCAATATTTTTTTTAAGGAACAAAACTGGCATGTTAACGATTTAAAGTATGTTACCTAATTAAAGGTGGCCACAACTACCTAACGTGAAGCTTGCATGGGAACTAAATGCATGGCGCAGCAACATTAATGGAAAATAAGTGATCGCACCGCTTGTAGTTGATCTGAAGGACGCCGGCGTTTCGGAGCTCGTCGGCTTCTCCGGCGACAGCCATAGCACCGAAGGCTGTCCCGCTTAGATCAAAATGAGCTAGCTCGGAGAGACAGGCGCCCCCCGGGCACTCATCGGTGATCACGACGGCCACCGGGTCGCCGGAGCAGGCGGCATTGCTGGTGCACTTTACCTTGTTATCATATCAATAGGAAAAATAATTATTTCAATAGAGAAGAATATTTTATATATTGTTAACATTATATTTTAATGCATATATACTAACGTTTAATACTAATTAAGATTTATGAATATGATTACTAGTTTTTGAATGAAGCCTACTAAAATAATAGATATAATTATATACTATTATTATTATAATAATTAGATTGATTGCTCAAAATCTGATGTAATCACTAATTTTTATCATTTGGAAATCAGGAAAAATTGACACATTCAGATTTCAAGTACTAATTAGATCCATTATTTTAATTTTCACATAAAAAATAGTACTAAGCAGATCTATTATTTTAGTAATCATATTATATTCTTAAAAATTAGTATTAATCGATTATCAATTAGAATTTAAAAAACTATATATTTTAAATAATAGACTAAAAATAATTGTGGGCTACCATAAGACCTTCCATTAATTTCCTCTAAATTTTATTACGAATGAGAACTTCTTTAATCATAATATTTGATTAAAGTATGAGAAACGAGCATTTTTTTATTAGATTTAGGTTTCATTTGCGACAGTTTTAGACAATGACTAATTTTTTTGCTGCTTTTATTGAATTTTTATGTTAAAAATTTACTTTTTAAGATAATAAAAAGTCGTCCAAATGATAAAGTCTTAAATGAGATTTTAATTTTTGATAGAACGTAACAATGGAGAAAAATGATTCATATATCCTATAATGAGAGAAATTATTTTGTGAGGATACTAACACCATTCGGAGGCGTCGGAGACGAATCAAAACACGTCACGTCAACCATTTGTTGTGTACCGTTGCTGTGTACCGGATGACGTGACACATTCTGATTTGTCTCCAGACAGTCCGGTGTCCGCACAGAATAATTTCTCCTATAATGAAGACTTGATGTTGTTTTTGCTCTGAATAAGAAAATAAAAACATAATGAAACTTTGAAACACAAAGGAGTGTTTTCTTAGTAAATTACTTGGTAACAAGCTCCGCAGCCCTCTCCAGATTTAAAGAGAGAAGGGCTCCCTGCAGCTATCATGGAGGAAAATGGAGCCGACTCTACAGCTTTTCCATACCCGCATGCTCCTCCTGTTTGTTCTCAAGCATTAAATTAACATGATCAGCCTAACAATGAAAATTGATATAAATATTATTAATTATCTCTGCTAATTAATTAATTTATACCATCGCTGCCGAAGCCATTGCGATCTCCATACCAAGTAGCTCCACCCGAAGACCATTCAGAGGAGAGAGTAGTAAAGCAAGAAGAGAGTTGAAGAAGAGATAGAAGACACAGTAGAGATAGAAAGAGAAGATCAGCCATATATTGCTAATTATTTGCAGTAGAAACAGAAGAGAGAGAAAGAGAAGAGCAGCCCGATTTGAAGGAAGCTAATGGATTATAAATCGCAAAGTCAGAAGCTTAGAATTTATAGGCAAACATAGAGAGAGTTATAATGGCTAGGCTGAGCTGATCAGCCTTAAATGTCTACGCTGGACTTTCGCGCGGGAGAAGGAAACGGTTTTACCGGTTACCCAACGGCGGCCTCATTGATGACGTGAGGGTCGTGCGAGCACCCGCATAGACACTGTTTATGATGACACGTTATCCACCGTACGTTTTTGCGAGATCATAGATTGAACGCTCGATTAGGGGAAGTTTGCATGCGGTCGTGACCTCCGTGGCCTTTTGGTGGGCCAACATGGGCTGAGGAGGAAGGATCCATTTTCTTGTGGCTGGGCCGATCCCGTTAATCCAGCAGTTGATGTCCTAGTGGGCCCCACGCATAAATGGGGCCCGCTTTTTTCGGTTAACAAAGTCGTACGAATAGACTGGGAGAGGTAGGTTAATCGTTAATGGGGCCTATATTTTTGGCTGGAATTATGGGCTGATTGTTTAAAATGAAGGCCCGTCAACTGATTGGTAAACCAAGTCTCTATCATTTCCATTTTTATAGTAGTAGTTTTTTTTTTCACGCAGGATAATTTGATGAGGTGGTGAAATAAAAAAATAAAATAAAATCTAAGCTTTTGATTGCACGGTGAGGATTTTTTCTTCTTCTTCAAATCTAAAAGAAAAAAAAAAAAAAAACATAACCCTTCATTTAACTCTTTGTAGAGTGCTAAAAAATTTATAGTATTAGTTTTTTTTTCTTTATCCATCTTTCTTTGCGGGAAGCGGAATCCCCGCAATCATGGAAAGCAATAAAAAATGACACCTCATCATTAAAAAGGCCTACAAAATAATGTGTGTGAAATGAGTCCTACTCTTTCGTTGTGTAACTTCGGCCTCTCAAAAGATAAGGGACCTAAGCCAAGCCCATTTTGTACGAAGGTTTAGCACACATCTATACTAATATATAAGTGCGTCTTGTTATTCTTCTCGTAACAAATCCTGCTCATCTTCCCATTGGTCTCATCTTTCTCTTCAAATACATGCATAAACACTTTATTAATATATGATTTACTTCATTATTTTCTTAGTAACTTTTTTTAATTTATAAATTTATCCTAATTTCTTGTTTTTTTACTTATTCAAATGATTTTATTTTTGTACCGGTTGATTAATTAGCATATAGATTTTTGTTTTGGTATAGATATGTATTTCAAATATGCGATTTGTTGATTTGAATATTGAACATTAATGTTAATTTTATAAATTCATTGAGAAATTTATTGTTTTTTTTTTCCTTCCAAAACCTTCATTTGTTCATCGAATTGATGTAATAGGATAAATCCCACTCTATTTGGTTCATTAATGCATGTATCAGTGTATTTAATTATAGTTTTTTATTATTATCATTTTCTCTTATTGAATAGAAATCTTATAATTATCAAATTGATAATCAAGTTATTTATTTGATTTTTGATCTATAGATATTAAGCTTATTTTTGAAAATATTTTTTTTCATTATTCTAATTCTTTGACTATTATACTCATTTATATTTTGTTTTATCTGAAAATTGATTTATATTGAAAAACTTTATTGATAAGTATTATTTCTCTTGCTAATTCACTATTAATCTCATTACTATTACACATGCATATTTCTTGTCAAAAGTTAATTTCAAGAAATATTTGTAAGATTGTAAAATTTCATTATTGATGAACTGTTCATTTGTGACTGATTTAAGATAAATTTGCTATCTCTATTATCCTTTTTAATTTAGCATATCAATATGAGGCCATAATGTCATATTTATAATAAAATTTTAAATTTTTCTTCTAAATATGTATTGTTTGTTTTTATGACATTATTTTAAAAATACATATTTATTTTTATATTGAATTGTAAATTATATTAATATATTCTAACTATTATGATTGTAACAAAAATATCTAACTCTTCATGAATATAACTACTAATTATAATTATTTATAATGATTAAATTAATATTTTTCTTTTTTAGTATGATAATATAATTAAAATACGTATAGGAAATCATTTTTTGCACCCCTTCTCACACAGCTCATGAAGCTCTAGCTTGCAATTACCTTAACCCCTGCGGTGCTGGCCGCTGCATTTGCCGGTCTCTCATAGTCACGGAGGCGAAGAAGTTGCTCTTCACTGATTCACCCACCTTCGGCCCTCCGTGGTCGGAATGGCAGTGATTTGATGAAATTCCTTTCTTTTCTTAATGACTTATCTAGTGTTTCCCCGGTTGTGGCCTTCCCAAGCTCAAATCCACTACTTGTCATGGGCTTCCTTCTTTTCGGATCTCGGAGGAGGAGATCTTAGCTCTTGCAGCTCCACTGGTATTTGTATTGGTTGGTAAATTTCCTACTCAACGCCCTTCTCTTGATGCTATTCAAAAGCTTTTATTCAATTTTAAGCTCATTGGTGAATTTTCTGTGATCCTTCTGAACTCTTCACATATTTTGATTAAACTTGTTAATAATTTAGATTATATATGGGTTTTCTCTCATAGATCTTATTTTATGTTATCTACTACATGAAATTGACCAAATAGTCTTCTTTTTTTTATATTGGTGTGGATTCTCCCGTCATTCCCACATGGGTGTCTTTCCCTAACTTGTGCCCTCTCCTTTTCTCCCCCCCCCCCTGTATTCTTCATGGTCTTGGATCGTTGTTTGGTTGTTAATTAAAATTGACCATGATACAGCTTATGGTTCATGTGCCTCTCTTGCACATGTTCTGGTTAAACTATACATTACCAAAACTTACCCTGATCGGGTGTGGTTAGGCCCAGAAAAATTGGTCTACTTTCAACATGTTGAAATGAAAGTTTTTCCTGCTTTTTGTGTTCACTATAAATCCATTGGACATATAAAATCCGAGTGTAGTGTTCTTCATCCCCATTTATTTATGGGTCCTGTGCGAGCCTCAGACCCTGTGGTTCCCTCTTATGGAAATTGTGAAAAATACGGCTAATGCTACTTCCAATTATGTTCAATCAAACACTGATGTGGTGACTATTGTGGTTGGCTCTAATGATAATGTTGTCGTTTTGGATGAAGGGAATAATATAGCTAATGAGCCTTCTAAGGGTGGTAATAATGTTATAGTTGATAATATTTTTGCCTTACCTAGTTTCAATAATTTTTACAGTACTCTCATTAAGTCACCTCATTTAGATTCGTTGGATTTTACGGGTGAACAAGTAATTGTGAAAGAGATAGC
>NW_021319168.1:422919-453761 GCF_001605985.2 Dendrobium catenatum
ATAATTTCTTAGGCAAAACAATGTATGGCCAAAGAGTCAAATAATTCAACAAAGCAAATTTAGTTTTGTTTCTTTATAGCAACAGTTGTCAACAAAATCAGATTGAATTATCTATCTGTACATCCATAATGTCTAAACTATGGAATAAATTATGAACGATTATTCATGCGTCAATCTACCCAGCAGTTCAATGCCATTTACATACACTAAATTTCTACAGAAGAGGGGGGAAAATCCAAGTTAGGGTTTCTGCTCCAAAGAAAAAAAAAAAAGTTGAATCAAAATACTCAGTGGTTGCCATCAGGGAGGGTACCTGGAACCATTCCATCGTCCACGTTTTTCGGACCTCCGCAGGATCTTGATACTGATTCGAACAGCTTTTCAATTTCTGGAGCGCATCTGGTAAAGGATCGACTCCAGAAGCTATATCTTGGATTCTGCATATGAGGGGCAACAAATAAAGGGAAAGCTCAAGAAGGGGGAAAATTATTACGTCCGGACACCAATCCAGATGTGCCACATCACCCGGGCCCAGTGTATTTGAGTGACGTGGCGCTTCTGGATTGGTATCCGGACGGCCCGGTGACCGGACGTACTAATTCGCCCAAGAGGGGAGGGCAAATTATTAGGTCCGGTCACCGGACCTAAAAATAGGTCCGGACATCCAATTAAAACTTGTCACGACGTCTGCGCTTTGACTAAGCTTTAACTACGCTTTAGATGCGCTTTGACTGTGTTTTACCTGCACTTTACAAGCGCTTTACATGCGCTTTACTTGCACTTTTGACGCGCTTAACTTAAAATAATATTTTATTAGTATCCAGACGTATCTCTACATCCGGTGACCAGACCTAATAATTTGCTAGAGGGGAGAGGGAGGGAATCTAGTAGAATACCTTGATGAGTTCAATGAAAGTAATAAGAAGGCCCCAAGGATGAGGGCGGTTGACAATCAAACGCTCCAAGAGGACCCTTGTAATTTGCTCCTGAACAGGTTCCTGCCAAAATATTGAATAGGGCCAAAACAAAATCTCAGATCTCACATGGCCAGTTGTAAGCATGATGTAACAGGTATATATCTAACTATACAAGAAAAAAATATATACCCTATATATATATGAAAACTGTTTTAAGAGATTATGGCTTCGTTTGGGATGATTTTCTTACTGCTTCTTAAAGCAACTTTAAAATTTTTAAACTAAAAAGTTGTTTTAAAAAGCAATAAAAAAAGCGGTCCCAAACAAAGCCTATATTGTCACCTGGTTTTTCTCCCCAAAAAGAAAGAGAAGAACAAATGAGAAATAATGGGTATGGTTGTTTGGGTAGCGCAGCTGGTTAGCAACAGCATTGAGGAAGAGATATCGACCCTCAGTATCCAAATTCTTTATTAAAGTTTGATAGATATCCATTGCAGCACCAACAAGCATGATATCCATTGGAGGGCTTTGAGTCATCTGTTGAGCAGATGCTGGCTGATTAGACCTGCTCTGCAGCTGTTGAATAGCCTGCAACTCCCCAAAAAATTTAAAAAATGAACCCAAAAAAAAAAAAAACAGAAATAAGGATAGGCAATAAATAAGTAACATAAATCAACCACCTAATATTATGCAAAATGTATTTCCTTCAGTTTCTATAATAATTCAAGTAAATAGAGAGCACAAACTGAACAGAAAGTTTGCTTGCGCATCAAAAGGCACAACATCAAAACGATAACGGCATAAGATCATAAAAAAGGACTTCAAATCAAAGTTGCGTGGAAAAAATATCATAGCAGGAATACAGTAGCTAACAAAAGGGCATAGGGCATGGGAAATACCTGCATGCCTACGTATAGCACTAGCGAATTGATCAGTGGCACATTATAACGAGTTCCTGCCACGCTTGCTTCACTTGGGGAAAGCAGTAACCTCTGCTTCAGATCAGCTAAAAACGCAGACCCCTCTGATCTCGTCTACAGCACAGTATTAGATACGAATGAAAACCAATGCCATTATATAATCAACTGAAGTAACCACAACACTAACAAGATAACTAAGATGCACAAAATTCAGAATTAGATATTTGTAATAGGGCATAATGGAATAGAGGTAATCATATAGCATTAACTCCTAATTATGTTTAAAAAAATCAACAAACCATTTTCAATTTGTAGAGAAATATGATGAATAAAACCATACTCCCCAAATAACTGGGACATAAAATGGACTTTCTAGATTCTCATCAACCACATAAGCATATATGAAATACATTCCCATTTTAAATAAAACATGCAGGCATCATCATAGATGTTCAAGAATACATGGAAATTCCACAACTTTTGGTATTCTATTTGGGAATTATAACATTATTTAACTATGATATACCACATGTTTGTGTTTTTCTCAATTGGGTTTACTACATAAGCTATTAAATATGAAAAAAATGGCACTCACTAACTACACAAATGGGAAACAGTGACAAGAATCAATTATCACATTAACACTTCAATACTAAAGAGCATCAAATACTATCCCATTTTATATAGACAACGTAAGCATCATCACCTATGCACAACAATCCATGAAAGCCCAAGACTTTTGGTATTCCATTTGGGATTTTAACATTACTCAACCATGAAATGCCACATGTTTGTGTTTTTCTCAACTGTACTTCATAAGCTGCTAACTATGCGCAAAACGTACTCTTATGAGGATCACAAACAAGAACCAATTTCACATTTACGCTTTAATACCTGAGTATCAACACAAGGAGAGCTAAATGAAGGTTATGGATCCAAACAATTTCACATTTACACGTTAATACTTGAGGATCAACACAAGGAGAGCTGAATGAAAGTTATGAATCCTGTTATTACATTTCCAACCATTACACTAATCATCATTGGCTTTATTCCAACTATGGATTTTCTTAATAATAAACATCACAATTTTAGTGTGTAATAGTTCTTTTGCAAGTCTAAATACCTAAGCACATTAGGGCATACATTTTAAGGAAATTAAACATCAGAAACACATGCTGAGAACTAATGAAAATACATTTTCCCTTGAGCATGCATAAAATTTAACTCAAGGGCAAATATGTTTCCGTAAATGAATAGAATAAAAAATTTTCTTTTTAAAATTCAAGCCACTGAAGCAGCTACCACCCAACAAATAAAAACAGTTACCATAAGGTACTCATCAACATCAGACTTAATCTGCTTTGACTTGAGAGCACCCTCAACGTCAGATAAAATGTGAGGTGACTGGCTGATTTCAGTTAGAAGATCAATCTGCGAAGGAGACAAAAAATTGGGTGCTTTAGCACGATACCCAAAAGCAGATATTGAAGTTAAAGCAAACATAGAAAAAGAGAGCAACCTTTAAGTTAGGCGTTGATGGATCGGGAAGTCTCATATTGTGTGGAAAAGCACTAAGAATAACATTACGCATTTGGATACAACTTGGAGGGATCACATCACAAAAACTGAAATGATAGTCGCAGAGAAATTCAGGAAAATCATGCAAAAGAACAAGAAGAACCCTGAGCGTCCCTTTATACAAGAGTTGAACCTGCATAGAATTTAAACCGCAAACAAAAAAATTATCTCAGTTGAAAATATGGCTTTTCAAAAAGCCTTTAATCACAAAAGAAAATCTAACCGGTTCACTCAGTTCAGCATTTCTTAGATAGGGCTCAACAAATTTGAAGAGGTCAACAAGTAATCGCTGGAAAAATGGTCCGCCCTTAAAAGAATTGGTGGTAAGCAACTTTGGCATGAAACTTCGGTGGCTAATCAACTCGAGCCATGCAAAGCTGAAAGAAAAACAAATCAGCAGGACTGCTTGCCACATACTCTCTCTCTCTCTCTCTCTCTCTCTCTCTCTCTCTCTCTCTCTCTCTCTCTCACTCTCACAAACTGTTTACTTTAAGCAGATGGATGCGCCGGCCAGATTCTAAGGTTAAAACAATAAAGGGCTGTTCAACTTATTTCAAGCCAATCCTACAAAAAAATTGGCAAACGAAAGGAGCTCAAGGGGAACGAAATTTGCTTACTGGATAAATGAATCTATGCTGTTATTACATTTCTAACCTTTACACTAATCAACATTGGCTTTATTCCAACTATGGATTCTCTTAATATTATGCCAAGGCGAAGAAAATTTGTCTAATTATTTTTATCATGTTATTATAATAACCACTTGAGCAAGAACGATCTACTCTCTTTTATAATAAATGAACTAATTCAAACACTTAGAATTAAGCTCTTAACTCCATTAATTAATCAAGTTCAAGCCAAGGGTGACTAGAGCTCAACTCAACTCGTTTACACCCTAAGCTAGGCTCAATCATTATGTTTACAAATTTTAGTTTTTTAAATGAGTAACCCATTTCAATGAAAGGAATAAATAAGCATTTTCTTTCAAAGTTTTTCATGGAATTAAAAAAAAAATCCAGTAAATGTATAACCTGAAACCAGGTACTTTCAGCGGCTGCAAAGCATGGAAAGCATTTGCAAAAGATGTTAAAACCTGAAATACAAGGTAAAAAAAATGAGCAAGACAGTTGGGATGACCTAATTTCTAGCAGCATTTTCCTGAAATTTATCAGCACCGACCTGGAAATTAACACCATCAAGCACAGGATCAAGACAAGCTAGATCATAAAGCCAGTTTATAAACAGCCTGAAGTATGGCCTCGGGTTGAAATATGCTTTCTTTTCTTCAGCATCTTTTAAAATTACTCTCACTAACACGGACAGAACCTACGAGTAAAATGGCAGAAAAAGGAAAACAGTATACACAACTCAGCAGTTGACTTGATAAGCTTTAAGCTTACAGGAAAAAAGGATAATAAAATGGATTACAAAATATAACCTTGGGTAAAAAGATAACTTTACTCATTCCTTGATCCATTGTAGAGTACTGCCCACAGAAAGTTAAAAATAATAATAATAAATATGCATAACAACAACATTATTTTTTTTCTACAGGACTACTCAAAACTCACATAACCTTGAAGGAATTATCCACAAGGGATATTTATATACACCAGAGTACTAAAGTATATGCTTCACGTTACCTTCATAACAAAAGTGACAAGTTTTGCAAATGCATCAATGGCACCAAAAGAGAGGTTCTGAATTTGAGTTGATTGAATAGGCAATGACCCTGTAATGCCAGTTTGTTCAGAGGACAGACAACGTGCCACAGAGAGCTCCTGGAAGGACTTGCACAATCAGCAAGATAGCATGAAAAAGAAATGAAGGCATGGCTATAGATACTCAGATAATAAACATGAAAAAGCAAACAATCATGCATGCAACACAATTGCAGACACATCCACAGCAGGAAGGAGTTAAGAGGGTGGGGGAAAGAGAGAAAGAGACCGTAAGAACACGGAAAAATCGATCTGTCATATCATCACCCTTGAGCAGTCCAGTTTGCTGCAATTGGGCTAGATAATTATTAAATACAGTATCATTGGCAGTAGGTAGATCACAGATCCTGCACCACTCAGCAAAGAGGAGAGACGCCTACATAAAAGAAGAAATGTCAACGGAAGAATGATACAGAAATTTAAGATCTTTGAGGTATTTTAACTTGAAAACAATCATGTAAAGCCACGACAAGAATTTTGATATGCGCATGCACAAAGGAATTTTACCAGGTATTCATAGTCAGTGAAATTTTCAAAAATTGATGAAAACATACTCCTATAGGCAGAATTAATAAATAGATATTATATACGTAAGTTGCAATAAGAAAGAAAAAATGATGATTTAGTGAGTATCCCTTTGCATTGAAAACAAAATCCTAGAGGAAGATAGACTCAGCAAAGAGGAATATCACCAACTATTCATTTGCATGCTAAACAATGACCTTTCTTAAAGAGCCAACATATGACTCGAGCAAGCATTCAGAAGAAGACCTCAGGTTTGCTCCGAAGCAAATATCAGTTATATAATTGCAAGGCTTCATCAAACGTTAGGACAGGTTATATTGTTACACCAAGTTACTTCAAGAACAGAAAACACCCTTCCATGAAGTATATGTTTCATAAATCTAATAAAGATGTATCAGAAACAAAAAATTAAGGCATAAACACAATAGTTGCAACTATCTACTCAAGTCAAACCAGTATCAACTGAGACAAATGTCATCAGCAAATCAACTTGAAATCATTAAATTAAATGTAAGATTGGTATAGCAATTAAATGAATTTCACATTTATCACCTGAACCAAAATGTAAACAAACGTGGATCCATTAAAAATAATTTCATATACCTGCTCACGAAAGCCGGCAAGTTCAGAACCTCCAGAATCATTTTCTTCTCTAGTTGTTGAAGAACGGCTTATAAGAACTTGCTGCACACAAAGGTCACACATTTAGGCCCATCTTAAGATGTTCAACCCCATATATAAACGATAAGAAGTCTTTAAAAAAAATCTACGCTGACCATTTTATCCTTAGATTGCCTGGTTTTCTCATCCCTGCTTGCAGTAGAACTAGAAAGAGAGTTTATTCCAGTAGAGTTGTTCCTGGCAATCTCAATTAACTGTTGCAAAGACTCTGGTGATCCTGGCCTCATTGCTAACTGCGAGTATGAACGGGGTGACATTTAACAAACAGCTTGACAAAAATACAACATTCCACTGACCAGCAAAAAGAAAGTGCATACCTTTGTCAAAGCATCAATAAGATGATACAACTCGGACACACTAACTCCTGGTTCATTTACGACCAAAGCTTGTACAAGAGAGATGGCAAAATCCGTAGCAGCTTCTATGTTTTAAGATTTTGTAGTCAGCACATAGCCAAGAGTAGGAACAAATGATGAATATTAAACTTCATATGAACTAGGCTTCAATCATGAACAATAAAGCTTCTATTTCTATATAAGCTCGGACACTAGTTACTGGTTCCTTTAACCAGAGAAAAACTGCAGCAGCTGGTGTGTTATAAGATGTTACAGTCATCACACAAACAACATTAGGAACTACTAATGAAACATTAAACTGCAGGTGAAATTAAGCATTTTTTTTTTTAAATGAAGCTGTACTTCCATCATGGATGCTAAAGCTTCATTGTGTCGTACACAATCACCGTTTTTCTTAACAAAAATGAATGAGCCACCTGAGAAGTATGCTGCTCATGCTTATGAAGCATGAAAGGGTGCATGAGTCACATAATGAAGCTTAACTTTAAGAAAAATAGAAGAAAGCATTACAAGAATGTAGCTTAAACAAAAGTCAACCTATGGAATCCATGTAAAATATTAACTGCTAGTTTCTATATCAGAATATAAGAAGCAGCAAAGGCATCTTTGATACATACTATTCCGTCCCCCATCAATAAGCTTTGCAATATGCATGTTGTACTCAGAAAGGTTTAGCAATTCAGAACGAATAAGGCCAATTGTAATCTCTCTGTTAAACTTGCGTTCTTCATCAGAGTAAATCACCTGAAAAACAAGAATAGCGACAAGCCATAGAGCAAAATAATACAAATAGTAGAAGACTTACGCATAAGTGCAAAATTACTATAAATTAAAAAGTGTTGCTAAATATTTGGTTTTCTATCCTTGCAAAAACAAGTACAGAAACAACCAAGGATTCACTCTAAAGCAAAAAAGCAACCTGTGCTCCATGCAATACAAATGAAGCAATGTTATAGATCATACAATCATCGAATTTCCTCTCTTAAACTTTAACCAATGCCAGGCTTAGCAAGCAAAGGTACAGGAAAAATGAGACAATCAAATAACTAAAACTCAATGTTAGATGCTTGATGATTATTTATGATAATTGCAAGACCGATTTTTCAATTTTCTCATTCAATCAAGTATGAAAATAATAATAAGCAACTGCCACGTACACACACTTCATTCAACAACTATTTATCAAATACATCAATGCATTAGATTAAACGATGTGGTAAACAATTGCGTTTGATTCTTGGATAGGTAAATGGAGGGAGGTGGTAAAAGATACTGGAGCTATAACTAAGTAACAATTGTGCCTAACTAAAAACAAATGAACGGGCATGTTGTACAAAGCAAAGTAAAAAATCCAACAAAAACAAGGATATTTCACAAACTTCTATGGCAGGTTCAAAATGTGAAATAAAGCGTGAATTTGAGAATGGGCCTACAAGCTTTAACCCCAAACTATCTCAAAAAATATAAAATGATGCCATTTCAGAATGGGCACCTCAATTATTTCATTATAAGATTATCACATTTAACACACAACAGTGTGGTTAAAAGAACCACTTAAAAGCATGAAGCGTTGTGCCACGGTTGATCGATGATTCACATCATTCTCATGAGTGGGTGAGTTGGCCAACGGGTGATACGCGCTTTCAAGTGCTAGAGTGCATCAGAAGGCATGATTCTACTGCAGCTTTTGATCCAGCTCAGTGGTTTAGTAACCAGTTTATCAATTAGAATAGAAAGGGAGGGGAGAACTTAGGGCTAGCGATCACAGTGAACTAACATCGCTAGTAAGCACTTGAACTGCAGCAGCAGTGCATTATCACCTTCACCCTCGACTTGCAGCAGCCAGGTTTCAAACATCTAGCTAACGACCTACGGCCATACAACAACTTGCAGCCTGCGTTTGAACTTCTCACTAGTAAACTGCAATAGAATAGCATCCTAATGCCGGTGTTTGGCTCGACCTACAGCTTGTGTCGCATCTCGACTTACAACAACCAACATTTTATCCTTCTCCTACATCTCAACATCCTTCCTGCTTGATGAATTATATGTCGAACATTTTTGCTCGACAAAATAATTTGTAGGTAGATATTGCTATGATTTTAGAAGACAAAAGGAGTGAGTTATGTAGTCTTTGATGTTTGACAAATTATTTCGGATCTATAAGATGATTTACATACAAAGAAATTTATTCATTTTTATCATTAGCATACATGCAAACAAATATGCTCTCCCAATATCATTTTATAAAGAGTATTATTTTTTTATAAGTCGAATAAATTGTATTATCATGTACAGAGAATATGTTAAAGTTAAATGAATATTAAATGCATGCAATTCAACGTGAGTTGGACAACCTAGATTTAAAGAAATATGCTCTCTAAATCCCACAGAGTTAAATGGTATTGTTCTTCTATAAAACATTATATAATTTGCAATACATAGAACTCTCTTTTCATAAGGCATGGCATATGTGTAATATTTTAGGTACGGCTTATCTGAATGTGCGAAGGAAGACTTGGAAGTAAATGAAATTACAATCTGAATCAGATACTCTTTGCTGTATATGTATTTATTGTGGTAAAGAGACAAAATGAGGTATATCATGAGTCAAGGAGTATCTTATGGGTCCTTGTGGAATATCCAAGAGGAGTAATATGACCAAATGTAAGAAAACTCCAATGTAAATAAAGAATTGGTTGCTTACCAAGAAGGAACATAAAGAGAGGTTGATAGAGATTACTGACGAAATAGATATCCAAATGTTTGTGCATTGTCAAAAGAGATCACTTAAATAAAGTTATAAATTGAGAAATATTAATGCACCAAGCATTGGGTTAAAATTCAATAAGATGAAAGTCTAATGTATAATTTCCTATATTGATAAAAATGCTAATAAGGAATGTTTTGATGATGAAGCTCTAACTTTAGACAAAATAAACAGACATAAAGAAAAGTTGATCAAAGTGGTCTGTAAGGTTTAATTGGTGAAAAAATAAGAGGTTCATACACAATATGAGCTAGTTTGCCTCGACATGTGACACTTATATTGTTGTTCAAGAAAAAAGGAGATGAGATTGACTAACAAGAAGAAGATTTTGAAGATGAAAAAATTCTACTTGACGTAGGAAGAGATTATGCGAATGAAAGAAAGAATGATGACTAATGATTTCCTATAAACTTCCGTTATGAAAGTTGAGATTTTATGCATTTAACTTAAACTTTTGCTCTGAATTCAAGATGTTTTTATAAAATCTTGAAGTTCCTAAATTTTACATTAAAAAAACGATATTTTTAATATTTTATTCAATGTTTAAAATTGTGCAATTGAGTATTGAGGCATTTTTTGTTCATGAGGCGAGGCGTAAGCCTCAAGGCGTTTTGAGGCGTAAGCCTCAAAATAAAAAAATTTACGTAAAGTGATAATAAATGTCCTAAGTGATTTTTTATATAATACCTAAATAATATGTTAAATGATGACATATTAAATTCCTATTGAATTATGAATTAACAAATTGGCATACATATGAAACAAATAATTGCACAAGATATAAAGTGACAAGTGATAAATTGCATGAAATAGAATTAAAATCCAAATATTATAAGAGCAAAACAATATTAAATATAGAAATTGCATTAAAGTATCATATAACATCAAGTTAAACTCAAAATTTCTTCTTTCTCAATTTCTCTACTCATTTACATTTAATTCCTAATGAAATCTGAAATAGTTGGCAACAGCTTAGGAATCATATACATTGTCATCACTGACGTGGTCTTTATCTTAGTTGTCACCATAACAAATTGGTCTATCCCCTCATTCGGTAGAGTCGAATGCCTCCCAATATGATTCTAGTCGAATGCCTCCCAATATGATTCTTTTTAATTTATTTTAATCATGTTCATATTTTAAAAATATTTTCATCAACATAAATATGAGATTAATGCTCCAAAATTTTTATAGTGTTGTGTAGCTTTCAAGTGATTGTCAGTGACGGCTACGACGGTGTTGGCTACGACCAAGGTCGTGGGCTAGAGGTAGGGGCAATCGAGAGGAAGTTGTTGACTCAAATGTGCCTAAAGGTGTGATTGACATTAGTTTTAACAAAAAAATATATACAAATAGGGTGAGGTGTAAGCCTTACGCTAGTGAGGCGAGACGAGCCCTAGCCAAGATGAGGCGCAAGCCTCATAAAAAAACTAGAGGCATAAGCCTCATGGCGCTTTTCACTAGAATTGTGCTGAGGCAGACCTCAAGGCAAGCCTCATATTGCACAATTTTAAACAATGCTTTTATTAATTCATATGCATAATAGAAATTCTTAGAAATTCAATTTGCATGTTCAATTTTGAAGTTTATCGTCAAGTTAGGAATGTAAATTACATTTCATTTGAGTTTAATAACACGTTTTAAATCATTTAGTGAACATATCATTATATTTGTTAAAATTATTCCTTAATGTGATTTAAATTTGATTATATATATAACCGCTATAGTTATAAAAATGCCATTTAACATTGCACTTTACACATTGAAGCCAAAACAAATTTTTGCAAACCAAGTTGCACTTTAAAAACAATAAAGCATTATATGAATATCAACACATTCACACAAGTATATATATGTCATGAACGGTAAGAAAATGTGATATTAAGCACATTGAACTAGTACTTCCAAACAAAGCACTTGTAAGTGAATATATATATATATATAATGTGCAACAAAGAAAAGAAGAAATTATAGCATGCTAATCAGAAAATAGAATGTATTGAATGTCTTGGTAAAACAACCACGTAATAACAAAACAGTTATGATATTAAAAACGGTCAGATCTTGCCAAAGGAAGCATTAAGATATAGAGTTATACCCAGCTAGTAAGCTCTTTAACAACAAGTTTGCAAACATCTCGTATAGCAGCAAGAATTGCTAGGTAAGCGCCAACATAAGTAGCATTTGATGAGCTCTCGTACAAACTTTTGAATACCTGCCCAACATTATCAGCATCACAAAGAAGAAGAATATAAATATATTTTATGCCACTGATTTTCCACTTAAGATGATACAAAGATATGGCATACCTTTTGTGCAACAGCCAAGGCGGCCTCATCTTTGCTAACACACCTTAGTAATATATCAGGAACCTCAGCAATAACTCCCTAAATTATTTTAAACAAATGAATTGGATCAAGTTAGAATAACATTGAAGCACAAACACTGCTATCATAAACCATGAAAATTTGACCCATAAATGCGGAAGTCATAAACCTGAATATCTGCTTCTCGGAAATCCTTTGCAACTAAAACATCCAACTAAATAATAAAGACATCCAAAGTTAGAAAACTAAAAAAACTATAGCTTAAAAAATAAATAATAAATATGAAGCTTATAATATTTGCAAGATAAAAATAAAAAATAAAAGGAAATGCAAGCAAGAAGAAGTCAAATGAAAAAGGTTGGGAAACAAAATACTATAATAGACAAGATAAAAGAATCTCCCATAAACAAGCAACTTCCGTAAACAAAGAATAACATAGATCACCATATGAAAACAGGTTTTAACAATTTAGGAAGTGGTTTAGAAAATGCCCACAATTTCCACATCATGGAGAGCCAACATATTGATTTACATACCAGAGTGACAATTATTTTCAATGGCAGGAGCAAAATTATTTCAATCTAAATGGTTTTAGAAAAACAACGAACGTCCAAAAAAAAAAACACATAGTTACGTCAAGTATAAATCTAACAATAAGACATCTAAAATTTCTTTTTATGACATGGATTCTTTCAGAAAACTAGAAAATCAGACTAATAGAACAAGTATTTCCAGGAACTAAGCACCCATCTAGAATGTTTTTCCAAAACCATGCGACTAAATCAGACTAATAGAACAAGTATTTCCAGGAACTAAGCATTTTCACGAGCGGCGGCAACCAAAAATCGGCTCTCGGCTCCCTAATTTCACCAAAAAGTTTCTATTCATGCTGCTCTAGCAATTTATTTGCTCCACTCGTCTCCCTAGTTTCTATTTCCTTTACGCTTTTGTAATTCATAGCTCTCGGTTAACGATTCTTCTGCTCCGCTCAACTTTCTCCTTTCTCTCTTCTCCATTTCCATAGGCCACCAAATGTTTTTGTTGCCGTCAGACTATCCAGAAACATCTGTCGTGCCTCGCACATCCCAAGCCGCCAACCAGCCACCCGACCCAGTTGTTGTAGTGGGACCAGCTGCCGCTGTCCACCAGCTGTCGCTGCCCTTAACACAAGCTAACTCCAACCCTCTTGTTTTGCGTTGCTTTAGTGTATCACAGTACCATGCTCTTATAAAAGAAGGTAACGCAAGCAACAAGCCCTAATTTATATTTTTCTTACAATTCAGCTGCACCTGTGAGGTATGACTCATGCCCTTAAGATTTTTTCTCTATCGAGAGCTGTGAAAAACTGTAAGATTAGGTTTGATCTTTTTCTATAGATGGCTGCATATCATAGATTTGATCTTTTCTATAGAACTGTTGCATATTTCTTTCTATTTTCTTCTATATTTTTTATTATTGATCTCTGTTATCTTGCTTTCATTTTTTAAGTTGTTTTGAGGCATGCTTTTGATACTTTTGTTAGGAAAATATAAGATCTTATTTGAAATTATCAACAATGCTTGATCCTAATGGTTAACAAATCCTCTCTTTAAATTGAGAGAATGCTTTAGTTGAGAGTATAAGACTTGTAAGAGAAGTCATCGACGAATAGGACGAATAGGTTAAAACTAACAAATCACTCAAATAAAAATTGAAAAAGACAATTTATGTTTATCAAGTCTACATCTAAAAGAGAATCTAAAAATTATAGATTTAAAAAAGATAAAAAGACCATATAGATGTGAACAAAAAATTATATATCTAAAAAAACAATAGATCTTACCTAACAAAGTTTAGAAATAACATAAAAACTGACATTACAATCAGAATATAATTTAAAAAGAAGAGGAAAACTTTTAAAAAATTTAATTTGGACCCCTCTCTAAAAAGTTTCTGGCTCCACCACTGCTAGTAATATGATGTTTAAAAACAAAGGCAACACATTTCAGCATATTGAAATTTAATCGAATAGAAACTTATTCATAACATTTAAACTATAAACTCCTGAGGAATATAATAGAAAAATAAAGGGTACTGAGATATTGCGTGATTAAATTCATTTAATTTATGGAAATAACATCCACTGTTGAAGGTCACATTTGCCAAGATCCATACAATAAGGTTAAGATAAGAATATCATGTACCTTTTGAGAAACAAGTTGGTATTTCTCAAGAGCATCCCCGGTCGTTAATAATGCCTCAGACAAGGTAGGTGTCGACCGCTCTGTTCCCTGTGCTGAATGTGTTGGTGCTGACAAAACCAAACCCCATTCCTAAAACCATAATAAGCATATTGATCAGAATGCATCTTTAGGTTAACTATTCAGAAGGAAGTGATCAGATTCTACTTTTGCAGCTGATGATGGCTCCACTATTAGCAAATCAGCAGAGGTCACAGCAGCAGGAAAAGATGCAGTAACAGAATTGATTTCAGAACTTGGCTGCGCGATACCATCACTTGTGCCAAGATGAGTTGAAGAGACAATAGCTATTTAGTAGATAATCTAGAAGTTGATGATAGCTACGTGCATTGAATACAAGAAGTAAAATAAGATGATAAGGTTGAACAAGATAACCTAGGATGCAATGAACCACGGTCAGACTCTTCAGAAAGTGTATCCAAAGAGTGCGCTGCTGAGTTAAAACTGGGGGCCACTTGTGCAGTAGGGTAAATGCTGGGATTTAATTGACCGGAAGCTGAACCATAAGCACGAGGTGTAGTACTTATGGAATTACCACTCAGGACAGGCGGGCCACCAGGAGCCACAGAAGTGCTCTGGCCAGACTGATTTTGCCATATATTCCTGATGAAGTCCTGCAAAAAGTGCACTTAAAGTAGAAGAAAGAATAATTGAAACTTTTTAGTTACATCATGAATGTAACCAGAAAGGACATGAATAATTACATCATAGACCCTCTGTTGAGCAACAGAAAGGCGCCCAGGCTTAGGACGAAGAGCTTCAGGTACCCTAGCAAATGGACCTTGAGAATAAGCACCAGCATCATAATATGCAGAACCAGCTGCCTCCCTCTGTTTCCTTATTGCAGCAAATGATGGACCTATTGCTGCATCAATAAGCTCTGCTGCCTGTCAAAGTGCAGTGACACATCAACAACATTCCTATACTATTTAGCACATTAAGAATGCATATGATGATGATTTCCTGTCACAAATAGCACACTGACAATGCACAAATTTGATATAATGATGATTTCATGTCGCCAAAGATTTGCTCTTAACTCAACAACAGAAAACCTCCATTAACTTCAGTTTAGAAAACTATTTACATATTTTGTTAATGTGAAATTTATAGATGTAGTATAACTATTTACAAATATACAGATGTAGATAGCAGGGTTTAGAAAATTATTTACATATTCTCTTTACGTGAAATTTATAAATGTTAGTAAGCTATTAACAAAGATACAGATGTAGAAAGCAAGGTAGCCTAAATCCTTTAGGTAAGAAAAAGGAAATTAAAATCCACACGAGTTTGTATCCACTGATATTATAACAACACATCCTTCACATGTTTAGTTTTCAAAATGATTGAATCTGGAAACCGGAACAAACCTTATACTCAAGAATAAATATGCAACCAAAGCTTTCTAAAACAAAGTTGTTCAGCTATCCATGCAAAAATTCTAAAATGAAAAAGAGAACAAACTCAGCATTCACTGATCCACGGTATGTAGGAAATCCAAAAAAAAAAAAGTCATATAAAATCTGATGGATAAATGTTGAAGAAGTATACATGACATAGCATTAGAAAGGGATCCTTTTCGTAATTCATCATGATTATTGGACCTACTTTCCGTTTCTTCCTTTGAAAGGGGTAGTTCGGCCATTAAGAGTGTATGGATGTTGTGAATAGGGCTAGCCTAATTATACCACATCCACTGAAAGATAAAACAGTTTGGCTGAGTTTATTTTCAAGTTATCCTGAGATTGAGGAAGGTTTTCCCTATGCTAGGAGAAGGGGACATGGAAGGTGATCATAGTAAAGTTCAGGATTCTGCCAAAATTGATCCCATACTCAAAATCCATCTCCTTTGTGCTGTCCCAGGTTTCTGATACAGATGCCAGTGCGTGGAAACCTTCAAGGTACCCATCGCTGGAAGCAGGAATTTCTCAACAGCTGTATGAAGAGCTGGAACAATTCTGCCCACAACAATTCGAGTCAAAGGGCTGTAACGGTTCTATCCACAAGAATTTCAATCTAAGGGAGAAAATTCTTGACCTAGTTATGAAAGTGATTTGTGTCTGGAAGGCAGTCTTCTGTGGTCATTTATCTTGGGTTTTTTTTTTTTTTTTAACTCCTGGTAGACGTGAGTATCAGCAAGTAGAGAACCAGAGGTGTGCAAGAGCTGAAGAGGAGAATCAGCTATACATTAGATCAATCCACAGCAAACTGACAAGCCGCAAGGATAAGAATTTGGATGGAACAGCCCTTGACGCTCTGAAAGCAGCAAGGGCGCATCTTCTGGATCCCTAAAATACCTCTAATCAAGCTGTCTGCTTTCCAACATTAGTTATTATTGATTTCTTGGGATAATTGATCTGCTCGTTCTTTTACTTATTTTATTTCTCGGGACAATTGAAGTTAGACTTTCCAGACAGAATTTTATTTCTTGGCAAGTACATTAGAGAAGAATAAGTACGTTCAAAGAGCAAGAGGATGGAAAGGACGCCAGGCCAACTGTACCTACAGGATTATATCAGGTAGGAGTTCTGGTCTAAATCAACACAAAAATACGTGGTTGAAGGCCATAAGTCCACAAATCCAAGGCTTGTGAATTTAAATGAGAATTTACTTCAGTTATCTATTGTTTTCCTTGTCTATCCAGTTTGGGGCAACCTTTGGTTTGTACATGCTTCTTGAAGTCTTTAGATACCCTAAGTTTTCCCAGGCAACGTAATTGCCAACTATTGTGTAAGCTTTGCAATCTTCTGTATTATTGGAAACCCTTCGAGTCTTGTACAGTTCAGTTTTGAAAATATTACAAGTAATAATATGGAGTCAAGACACCAACTAAAGTGAACTCTGTAATTCATGTTAGTGAGCTGAAATAAAACTCAAAAGGAGTCTATAAAAGTTCAACAAAAGTTATACAACATAAATATCAAACAAAATTCCAATAAAATTAGATATTATAATAAAAAAAGAAATAAACTAATTACCTTTTCATATGCTACATTTTCAATCATTGCACAACCAAGGTCAAGATGATCATTTGACAAAATCTGAACAACCTGGTCTACACGTTCGCTGCTTACATTTCCAGAAAGTAGACTGCGAAGGTTATTAGACAATGCAATGCGAAGAGGTTCCTGATATATACATATAGAGTAAAAAAATTATTTCATACAAAATTGAAAAAATACAAAAAAATGAAGATTCAAATAAGCTAAACAATTTGAATAGCTAGGAAGATGAAAGCTAAAAACCTTGCAAGTGACATGGGCTAAACTTCCAGCTAAAGTTCCAACCATCAAATGTGCAGCACGTGATATCACGTTGTCATCAGACTCCATAGCGTAGTCCTATAATCAAAGTCAAGCAGATAAGAATGCATCCTTTACCCAATCCATGAAGAAGATTAAAGGAATATTGAAGTGAGACCTTCACAACAAGTTCCTTGGTAGTACGACTTGCTATAGTAACACTACGCTGAATAACAGGAGCTACTATATCTTTAATGGCCCTATCCATTGCAAGTTGTATGATTCTGTAGACAATTTAATAAAGATAATCAAGCAAATGAACTTGAGAAAATTGAACAAAGAACACTTAGTATGGAAGAGGAAAAATAAATTGAGTAGCACCTCTGAAATTGCGACTGGGAGCCCATGGAACTCAGCTTGGGATTGATGTTTATGTATGAATCGGAATTGGGTATTATTGTCAAAAGCTGCACGTTACAAAAGCATTCCATAAGTATTTTCCCATACTTATGCATGAATAAAATGCAGGGTATATACAAACCTGACTAAGAGAAAATGGAGAGTGTGATTGCGTGACTTGAGGTAAACCCTGAACAGCTCGTTCTGGCATCATTAAGCCACCAACTTTCTCGTCATCAACCATGGTGCTTGATGCAAGGTGGAGAGAAGCAGTATACTAAAACCAGCAAATACATTAATAATGGTTAATTGAGAAAGTATGTAAGAAAAGAGCTACAAATTAGTAAGAAAAATTTATTTGCAACCTGATTCAATACATTTTGATG
Source organism: Dendrobium catenatum (assembly GCF_001605985.2). Classification (NCBI taxonomy): domain Eukaryota; kingdom Viridiplantae; phylum Streptophyta; class Magnoliopsida; order Asparagales; family Orchidaceae; genus Dendrobium; species Dendrobium catenatum. The sequence goes on from NW_021319168.1 coordinate 440,988, forward strand.
GGACGCTGCAATAGATGTATTATTGGCTTCTTGGTGCAGTTCTGCTTGATTCATAGAAGGTACAAGCCCTGGATTGACTTCAGCAATAATTGGTGCTTGGGGTGTAATATCCTTATTTGAAAAATCAGGATTACCCTCCAAATCCCGAACCCTGTCTTTCAGTAGTGAAGTTGGCTTAACATCTTTCATATCAACAGCCAGATTCTTAAATAAGACCTGCAATAGTACCACACAATGAAAAACAATTCGATATGGAAGCAAAAGCACATTCGCAACCTAAAAACTATCTTTTGGACAATTATTTAGTTTAGCCAATACCTCAATATCAAATTTAAGGTTCATCTTGAGGTTTGGCAGATTGTAGATCTCAGTAAGTAAACTAAGGATGCCCATTGTCCATGGATTTGGAGGTTGATAGGCCAAACTATTTAGACATGGTTCAAGAACCTGCAATGACTTCCTACATTGTGTATTATGAAAATACAAATATTAACCTCTGCTTTAATCAAACTTCAAGGACATCATACCTTCGATGTGAATGGAATAACTGCAATCATTAGCCCCTTTTCATAAGCCTAGAAATCGAGTTGGATAAATAAGAAAAAGAAATAAAATGCATTCAATTATTAAATAGCTAAATCAGCATTATGATTCCTTTTGTAAACAAACTACGATACGCCAGTAAATAACTAGCAGTAACCTAGTAAAAGAGCAGCCTTTCTTTCTTATTAACAAAAAAGCCACTTACCAAAACAAAAAAAAAAATTGTGAGATTTACATACATGCCACCTTATAATACTCTATTTACATATTTAACCTCTTAAACTTTAATATTACATACATATCACCCATAGTTCATTTTCATATCAAATATGAGTGGTAGAAATTAAATATATGAGTGGTAAGAAAAAAATATAAGTGGTATATTTGATATTAAAAAAATATAGGGTGGTATGCATGTAATATTAATGTTTTTTGTGTTAGATAAATAAATAGGATGTTATAAAGTGGTACACATGTAAATTTCCCAAAAAAGAAACATTGTAAAATCCTTCAAGTCCTCCAAGTACAAATAGAAAAATCAAATAACTAAAATCGTGTAATATTTTAATCTTGACAATCACCTCTCTATAATATGATAGAAGCACTACTATCAAATTTGACATTTTATATGGCCTTAAACTTAAAAAAATTCAACCAAACTGATGCATGCAAAAATTTGGAAAAGCCCCAAATTTTTGAAAGCAAAAACAAAAGCTTCCTAGGAAATAGAAGATTACACAAAATACTCAAAAATATGACAAAATAAGACAAAATACAACTTTATAAGATGAAGACTCTTACAAACTTATGACATAAAAACAAACACCTTACAACTCTTGACAAACATAAAACATCTAAAGGAGCTCTTTCTTGCTTGAGACAAAAGATACATGTGGGGTGGACACTTGCGGGTGGACACAAGCTCGCAATCTTTCCTTGAGGAGAAGAGAAGCACGAAACAAGCTCGTAAGCTTTTCCAAAGAAGGAAGAAAAACCCTCAGGTTTTTTACTCCAAAAATTCCATTATAACACTACTTCATTCATACAAAACACATTTTATTTATAGGGGAAAGAGGGCAACCAAACAACCCAAGTATCTCCAATTAAACCAATTAAGAAGGCCATCATTTAATCCAAAAACAGCAACCGAACAGCCACAGTAAATTCCAGAAACAGCAGCTGAAAAGCCACACAGGAAATCAAGAAAATCAGTCACGGGTCAAGCAGCCAGGTGGGGACCAAGGGGGCAAAAGCAACCACGGGACAAGCTGCCAGGGGAGGAACCGAAGGGGCTGCACAGGAGACCGGAACCAGCACCCTGCAAAAGGGAGGTAAAGCAGCCACGGGACCAGCACCTGGAGGAAACCGAAGGGGCAGCACAGAAGACGGAATAGCAGCCAGGGGACCGGAACAGGCAATAAAAAGGGGGAGGAGTCAGCCATGGTAAGAAGAGCTAGGTGGGGAAACCAAAGGGCTAGCAAATGGGGGGAATGATCCTAATAAATCTCCAAATTATGAGGTGAATAAGTAGTCGGAAAGCATTTATGAGCTGATTTTTAGTAGAGATAAAGAAACTCAAAAAAATTACAACCCAGCTTGATTTGACCCCCCTTTGCCTACATCACAAACGCAATGCAATATATCTCTCAAAAACACCAACAAATAAAGCAATCTTCAACATGCATAGACCAATACTTACTCCTCACCTACCACTCAAATTAAACAACTCTTAATTGAAATTCTAAATAAGAGCTTATTAGGTATTGATCTAAGGCTAGTTATCTATGAAGCACAAATAGTTCTAAAGGATGCCACATCAATTTCCAACAAATGATTTCTCTTGGATACTCCTACAAATGATTTCTCTTGGATACTCAAACTATACATGTCAATAAGGCACGCCATGACCCATAGCGCATGCGGTGCGCTGCCTGCACGACTTTCTTGGAGCAGTTTTGGGAGTGGCGCGCACTATTTGTGTCATGTAGAGCTAATAGCACATAGTGCAAAGCCCTTATAGCAACTCTCTTTTTAATTTTTATAATTTAAACTCTAAAATTAATATTTGTATTTTTATATATTTATTTCTTTTATTTATCCCAATTTAAGTCTGTTAGAGCCTATTGAGGCATCAAGCAGTCCCACAAGTCCTCCAGTCCATCTATCTCTCACTACTATGTACGCCATTGAGTCTAAGGCATCGAGAACAAACGATACACATCGAACATCTCTGTCGCTCTCTCAAACCATTTTCATTCGCCTCTTCCTCTCACCAAATGTTTTTGCCAATGCAGCCTCAAAGTTACTCTTGATCTCACTCTCGCCCTCGCCAAATGACACAACGGATGTTGATCTCAACAAAGGTTATTCTCATCTTCGACGCCATTTCAAGGCTTTGATGAAGAAGGGCATGACAGAGGTAGATTCTTGGTAAACCATTACCATCTTATGGTTTTGTTGACTTCACAAAGGCCAATTTACATGTTGAGGCTAATCACAATGGTCCTCATAAGTTCCATCATGGATATGTTGCTTTTGTTAGAATGTGTTAAATTCAGAAAATTGGAGAGGGAAATGGTTAATTTTATTATACAAAGTTATCCCTTTTTATAGATCAATGCAAGATGCCTTAATAAAGAAACAAATAACTACAGAATCATGCATAATTGCCTTAATATAATCCTTCTTAAATCAGTCACCCAAATATAGAAGGAGATCAGCGTGATCTAGGTGAGCCTCACATGGATTCTCATCTTGGCCGTAGGATCATGCGTCAAGGGACGGCTGAGATTTAATAGAGATTGGCATGATACAGGTAAGAGGAGCCCTCCCACTCAAAAGTAGAGTTATCAAATTCCTTGGTGCACCATAGAGTCCTCCATTTGGTCAAAACTTTGGGAGGAGTTAGGTTCAAACATTATGATAGCAGCAAATAATAATGATGAAGGCTATATCAATCAAGCTTGTAAGGTGCGAGCAAGAATGAAGGTTGTGTTGAACGGTAGCCCTCAAGATGTCAGAAATGGCAATAGAGGCCGATGGTGGGACAACAAGGAAAATGGAATTATTATCCTTCGGGTCCGTCTCCCTCTCGGTTCTAAAGGGAAGGCCGACAATGAAGGCATGTCAATAAAAAAGGAAAAAAATATCTTTTAGAGTTTCGACAGCTTCAAGGACAAGAGCAGATACACACATCTCAAGCGACTTAGCTCTCAACACGTCGATCTTCTCCTTCCTAGTTCATCCAACTCCACTTGAACTGACTCTTGTTCGATAAGCCAGTAAAGGTGCACACAAAGCCTCTGATCCATCTGGTCTAATCGCAAGAGACAGTGCATGTATTGCACTCTTGCTTGTCTTCGACCCCGCATGAGAGGGAACTCTCGGCTCTTTCTAAAAACACACAGGAGGAGGTCCTGCGCTCGCTTCCGCTCGGTCGACTCTGGACATCGCAGGCAAGAGGATCCCTCCCGCTAGATCTCTCCTCGGCCTTGGATGCACAAAGTTCCTCAAAATTCCAATAATGAAAATCGATGGTGGGAACAAATATTCCTCAAAATTCCGACGATGAAGGCCAATAGTGGGAACCTATATTCCTCAAAATTCTGGCAATGAAGGCCGGTGGAAAGACCAGTATTCCTCAAAATTCCGACAATGAAGGTCGAAGTGGGCATCTGGATTCCCCAAAATTCCGACAATGAGGGCCGGTGGTGGGAACCTGTATTTCTAAGAATTTTGGCAAACAAGGCCGGTGGTGGGAACCTATAGAACCTACAAGCACCAGCTCCTTCAGGGTAGGATAAAGTGCTTCTAATCTCTCTGTAGCCTCACCCTTGATATCCACGATCGACTCCCTACTTAGGGAAGTAGTGTACTTCACCATCTGTGTGCTCACCAACTCTTTGGTCTCCATAAGCATGCACTAAACCGTAGCAGTGAATTGCCTTACCACCAAGAAAGCCATATTCTTCCCCACCGCACGCATCGTCTGGGCAACTCCACATATCAAGACCATTCCATCAGCGAGCTTCAAATCCGGCAAACTGACTTCAGTCCAAATTCGACCAGCAAAGTTCTCAATGATGATTTCGTCAGCGACAATGAAGAAGGCTTACTAAGTGGTGTTCGTCCAATTTGAGGGATTGGTCCCAATGGTGATCTTTAGAGAGTTTGACTTCTTTTTATATCCAGAAAGAGGCTTGTACATCTCCCAGATCCGAGGGTAGCGAATCTGAAACATGCAAAAGGGGTCATGATTTGGAGCTAGGAGCAGCTCTTCGAGTGGAGGATTTGATGGCATGTACAACAGCTCTTCAACCATTTGTTCTGTGCTCGGTTTGACTTCAACACACGCACGAGGGTCGGTCACCCCTTCTTAGGCACACACACGTACACAGTTCCTGCTCGCTCCATTTCTTGATCTTTTTTTCATTCAGTTCGGCCCCCAGGTAGAGACGCACAAGAGGGGTCTCGTGTGCCTTCTCTAGTCGCACACAAAAGATCAAAAGGGGAAGCCCTCTCACTTGCTCAACTACTCTAGACGTATGTGAGTGGGATGCATAATGTAAGAACAGGCTCGTAATTGATCAAATGCAATATTGAGCGCAATGTCGCTCAATCAGCTCCCAAGAAAACGCGCAGAATCTTCTGGTCGCATGCCTCTCCTGTCCCGTTCGGTCGCACGCATGCGAGGGAGTTTACAAGACGTTCGTCTCTCTTGATCGAACGCATAGACCACGAGGTTCTTATCAACTCCTCCAGATGAGACGCACTAGACGTTCGTCTCTCTCGATCAAATGAAGAGACCGCGGGATGAGATACTCTCCCGTCTAGATTAGATGTATGCATGAAAGAACAAACCGGAATACACTCCCTTTCGTTTCTATGGGCCTTCCCTTCAAGAAGTCCGACATTAAAAAGACTCAAAATTCTGGCTAAGGAAATGAAGGCTTTGATACAATGTTAAATTCAAAAAAGTGGAGAGGGAAATGCTTAATTTTATTACACAAAGTAATCACTTTTTATAGATCTATACAAGATGTCTTAATAAAGAAACAAATAACTACATAATCATGCATAATTGCCTTAATATAATCTTTCTTAAATCAGCCATCTAAATATAGAAGGAGATCGGCGTGATCCAAGTGAGCCTCCAATGGATTCCCATCTTGGTTGTGGGATCAAGCGTCAAGGGACGGCTGGGATTTAATAGAGATCATCAAGATCCAAGTAAGCCTCCCACAGATGCCCATTCTGACCGTGGGATTAAGGGTCAAGGGACGGCTGAGATTTTAACAGAATGTTACCCTGTCATTCATTGATTGATGCTGAAAATATTTACAGAATCCTTCCCAAGTTTATTTTTTTATTATTTATGTCATAAGAAACCTCTATTATTATTCTTTTACATATAGATACTAATTACAATGGTCATCATATGTTCCATTATGGATATATTGACCTTCCCTAAATTGTTACCATATCATTCATTGACTGATGCTAAAAATATCTAAGAGCCTTCTCAACTTCATTTTTTTCTTTTTATGCCATTTGAAAAGCCTATTACTATTAGCTTTCCTTTTTTTTTTATATTTTACACCATGTTAAAAATAGCACGCCACATATGCACTATGACTCAATAGGAAAGTTTGCATTATGGTGCACTATTTGTCCTTAACAAGCATGACATGCATTCTCTAAATATACTCCATTACTCAAAAAATATAAAATTTTCTTCGAAAGAGGGCCTCACAAGTCACAACAGCAGTTAATTTTGTGTTCTCCACAACCAAAAACTGAAACTAGCAAACATTGTAATTTGCAAAAGCAATGAGACCATCCTGCACCATCATATAGGCCAAAAGGACATTTGCAGAGCACCGGTGGTTTGTTTGTCATGCATGGCAAAGTGTTGGCGTGCTGGTCTAAAGAGATAATAAACAAACAGGAAAAGTGGGAAATAAAGAGTTTAAATAAAAAAGAATGAAAACAGTGTAATGATCATTAAAACTGCATAGCACAAAAAGACATTATATGTTTGATCATTACGAAATTATTTAAACATCAGCACTGATGAGAACACATCAATAAACAAAATACCAAATCAATAAAAACGCATTACACCGCTAAGGTTCATAAAGAATGAATTACCTCTATAATTAGCACTTTGGGGTCCAACTCTTTAGCCCGTAAAACTTGGTTCCGACCAATTGTGAACTTTCCAAGCCAACTACCAAGATTTTTTAGTAATGACCGCTCCTCTGAACTTGATTTTATAAGATCAGATCTTAACAGTACCTGAATAAAAGAAGATCGATTTAAGAACAAGAAAGAACTTCAAGAATCAGGAAGAAAACAAATAGGCAAAATAGAAAACAAAGAACACACATAACCTTGCAGTTCTCATATGTAGCTTGAACAACTTCCTTGTTCAGGGCCTTTGAGTTGACTTTATCTAAGAATTTTAGATACAAATCATGGAAATTTGGCTCAATACTTGTTCTGCAAAGGACAATTTAAATGTAATTACTTGGATGAGCCGAAGAAGGAAAAGAATGCGAGTAAGAATAGCATTTAACTTGGTTTTTTTAGTAAAAACACTACCTCTTCATCACCATATACTGTGCAAACCAGGGATAATACTGCTCTTTAAGAACTTCATTAAATTCTTTTGCTTTTGCTTCCACATTTGCAATAGAAATATTATTAACAATGAATAATATTTTGTCCTGAACTTCTGATGCCGGGGCCTAAATCAAAGTGAAAACAGATTAAAACAGAAAAAATGGTGGACTTGAAAGAGATGCTATCTTTCCTGCCAAAATGATGCAAACAAAAGTTTTTCGTTGAATTTTTATTTTAAAATGACTCTGATTGTTAAAACAAAGCAGAAATGAAGAATGTCTGGCAATATGATTACTTCCATAGGTGTATCTCTCTGTTCAGCTGCGGCAACAAGCGTCTCAATGTTCAAAGCTGCCCCAAAACCTGTGCTGTGGGAGGATTGCCGAAGCATGCCTACAATGCAGGTTAATCACAAATTAATATGAAAAGTATATTTTGGTATTTAAGCATTTTTCTTTGAAAAAGCATCAACTGCCCACTATATCAATAGAAGAGCATAGACAAAAACAAGCTTCTATAGACATGAAATATGCAAGTTAATCACCAGAAGGCGCCATGCTGCGGGAGGCACGTAGAAAACCAGGAGAGGATGAAGCAGATGTTGCAACAGCAGCCAAATGCTGAGAAGATGGAGGTTGTGGAGGTTGAGATGCTGTCACCTGTTCGCATAGGAAAAGGAGATATGACATCAAAGCATGATATCTTATACAGCAAAAATCAAAAAGAAAAAAAATAGCCATTATTCATTTACAAAAGCTGAAGGCGACTACCTTAGGGTTTGGTACAGATTCTCCAGATGCAGACACGAGAGAAGGTTGCCCAGCATTAGATAGGACAGGCTTTGTGTAGCTTACAGGGGTCGAAGCAGGTTTGAGCCTATCCCCGAGAAAACCTTGATGCTTAAGCTGTGGTTGAGTCTGCTGAAAAGGAAGAGGCTGTTGCCCAAACTGACTAGAGCTGGAACCAATCAGCTGCCAAGAACCCACCATGGCCTATACATATAGAGAAATTAAATTGAAATAATGAAAATCCGAAAGTTGAAAAAGTAGGCTTCTAACAAAAAAAAAAGGTTTTCATCCACAAACAAATAAGCTAACATGGACACGCAAGCATGCATATGTATATCAATAAACTAATTGTCCCACATCGCTGCTAAATTTACTATTTTATCTTAGTGACGTAGAAGCACTATTGTACGTAGCCATATCCCAGAATTAGTAGAGTATATACAAAAAAGAGTTCATATATCATATAAAAAGCTCAATTACACAAAAGCAACCATATCATTGTAAGCACGCCCAAAAAAAATTACAACGCCCGAATCCCCAAACGTGCTTTCCCATCATGATGATGCAGACAAACAAGAAATCACACAGAATCAGTAGTCTATTAGACTAAAGGGAAACCAACTAAACAAGGTCAACCGATTATAACGAAATTTTTCATATTATTATTTCAGAAAGAGTAAAAACAATTATCAGCAAAACCAAAGACTTCAAGTGTTGAAAGGCAAATAATGAGCCAGATTTGAGACAGGAATAGTTTTATATTTTAAAGATCCAAAATTTGACAAGGTCGAATAAGAGATGAAGCTATTTTCCTGGTAAACACTACAAGCATTTTGTGGCGTCAAAAAAAGTTTAGAAGAGAAACACGGCCCACACTTTGTTTGTCTTTGAGAACAGGCAGTCCAAAGAAAATCAGTAAAGTTATACCTCCATGCTTTCTACAGAAATTTGTGCAGAAACTTGTTGCATCTCAGTAGAGAGACTGTTTACTCCATTTGATTCAGCCTGGCTTGAAGAAACTCTAGCCAGAGTTCGTTCAATGACAGCAACCAACTCAGCATGTGTGCTTCGCAAATGAGATATCTGTAAAATATGATTGCAATACTGTGGCCATTCCACCAAACGATCCATGAACTGCTCCAAAGCTTTAGTGCCAAACATAAACATCTGCAAACAACCAACCTCTTAGATAAAACAGATGCAAGGAAAACAAAAACATAATAATTTCATCAATTAATTGCACACCTTTGAATCAATAGATTTGCGTAATGCATCAAGAACAAAACGCAAAGCAATACCCAGTTCAATATGATTCACAAGCTGGTGCTTTATAAGCAAACCTGAAAAAAAAAGAAAAAAAATGCCATCAGAGCGTACTTATATGATGAAAATAAACTGTAAATAATGATAAATAACAAGATAATAAGTAACGACCAGTCTAAATCTACAAATCTACAAAAAAAAAGACGTGTAAACTTTGCTTTAAATCATGACAAAATCTCTGTCAACAAACTTAAAATTATTTACCAAGTACTGTTCTGATGGCTCAGCCTTTAAAGTTCAAATAGTTTAATTCCCACAGTTTCTACCCAAAAGCATCAATCAAAAAAGGTGATTTATTACTTGGAACCTCTTCCGAACGCTCTTTAAGAAGACTCTCAATCCCTTTCAAATGGTTTCCTTGTAATTTCCAAAGTATGTACCATATACCAACAAATGATTCCTCACTAAAACCCCTTCATATATTGTCCAAAATAAAAAAAAAAAACAGTAGAAAGCAATCTCCTGCGTGCAAATATTCTTTAGCCAACATCTTTAATAACAGAGATTAAACTGCTATTTATGGATTCCTATAGCTGCCCGCTAACAAGGTAACCATGTCTGCAACAAATACATGGAAAGAAACACAAGAAACAAATATAGGTCCGACTATTAACAAACTCTGAAGAACCACATATTGCAAATTTAAGGCGTATATGCATTCTCCTTGAAATTGTTCATCAAACTTTTTTTAAAAAAGAACCATGTAGCAAAGATTCTTCAACTGACCAAATCGTAATAATAATGTACCACTTGACTCAGTCCACATAAGAATTTTTTTTTTTTCTATAATCTATAAGCATAAAAAACATATTATCTCATAGAAAGGAGAACTTAAACTCCAGTAGCAGTGCTAAAATCAGTAAGATAATCTAAATTAGTGGAACCTTAACCATCATAATAAGCATAATCAGAACTATTTAGAGTTGGCACAGCATTGCATTCACCTCTGGGAAAATGAAAATGTGCATTCTTTAATCTCATGTCATTAAGGAAAACCTTCGTATGAAGTGAAATATTCCAAAAGCTATCATTTCTATCGTAAAGATATACAAACGCAAAAGATAACTATCCTGAAGACTACAGCATCAAAAATATTTTCTCGCAAAAGGAAACCATCTATAATCTATTTCCATAACACAATCCACTTGTATGAGAATCAAAACTTAGGATGCATGTACCAGAAGTGTAATCAATTTATACTGCAACACTTCTTTTTTTCCCTTTCAATTCCAAAATCAGTAGCCCCTTGATTTTACTTGAATACTTAAGGTTGAAAAATATTACAAATGTCATTGACATGCAGAATATGTCAAAGTTATGGCATGAATGAGTTGAGTATAGGAGTTATAGTAAAGCTTTGGTAAACATAATGATGAGGACATCAGATTTCGACACGTGTACCATCACCGGAGACGCAGATCGACGGCTACGATCCAGAGCCTCTACTTCTGATTTATTTGCATTTTTATTTTATGCTTGTATTTCTTGTTTCCTAGTTTGCCCCTGTGGGCATTGAGTCGCTTATGTAGCCCGGAAGGGCATTTGTGTCATTTCTTTTTTATTTCATTTTGGCCTACTTATATGAGGCCTCATGCATTGTAATGAGTAGTTTTTTATGAATGAAAATTTGCCTCTTATGTTCTCTTTGTGAGTTCAACCCTCCCCGATCTCTTAGTGAGTTCGTCGAAGAAGATAGATCTCTTTGTGAGTTCTAGATTTTTGCCAAACTATTTTTGTCTTCGAGAGTTCTAAATTTTCGCCAAGTTATTTTCGTGGAGATCCGAATTGAAGATAATTGAGGTGAGTGGAATTTTAGCAAATCAAATCCCTAGAAATTCCCCTCCTCCCGTCCCCTCACCCCTTGCCTCCGCCTCCCCTTGAGCCGCCTAGGCCGCCGGCCAGCAGCCCGCCGGCCACCCCTTGGACCCCTTGCCTCTTCTAGCCGCCGGCCTCCCTCCATGGGATTTGAAATTTGAAATTTCAAATCTCCCCGTGGGACAATTGACTTTCCTAAATTAAATCCTCGATTTTAGGCAATCCTCTTAATTGTATTTCAATACCAATTTGAAATTCAAATTAAGTCAATTGATTGCCATACTTTAGGAAACTTTTGTCATATATGAAACCTGAAATTTCAATTCAGAATTTTTTATTAAACCTGATTTAATTATGTGGGCCCCATTTTATTTAATACCAAGCCCCTCTCTCTCTCCACATGGTCGGTCACCTCACCCTTATTGCTTCTCTCTCTAATTGCCACCTCATCACCACTTAAACACCTCTTTAATGCCTCCCTCTCACAGATTTAATTTCATATTTTAATTTTAGATTTCAAAATCTGAAATTTGAAATTGATTCTCTCCTCCTTTGTAGTTAGATTCTGAAATTAAGTTTCAGATTTACTCTCTCCACTAAATAACCTCACCCTCTCCCCTCTCTCCCTCCCAAACCGTGACCTTCTCTTTCATCTAGCCCACGGCCCATCCCCTCTCCCCTCCACCTCTCCAAACCGTCCACCCTCTCTCCCATCTTGGGTACTCCTTCAACCCTTGGCGAGGATGCATGGCGGAACTCGAATGGAACTTTGGATTTGTGCATAACGATCGAGATCAAGTCGACATTATCCAATAGCCATTCGTTGACGTTGGCTTTGATTTCGACGACACCGTTGAAGAATACATCGACCGTATCCATTACACCTTAGTTGACGTGATCGACGAGCAAAGGTCAAAGGGACGTTGGATCATCATTGGACGACAATCATCCTCCACCACTCCGGCCACCTATCCAAGAACGACGATCCTAGGTTCCTTCTTCCTCGGAGTGACCTCGATTCTAATGTGGAGACTCTTCTTCCGCTAAATCCTAGACTATTTGAGCGTATGGGCTCCAAAGGTGAAAGTTTTCATTATTAAATTGTGGATTCTTGTTTATCGTCGTAGCTTTACAATTACTCTTTGTGTTTTCTTGAATTGTTTGGTTAATTGATTTCGCTCTTTTTTGCCTAAGCTAGTTAAAGACTAGGAACTCCGAGGATCAATCCTTGTTATAAGTAATAACTTTATTTTGGGATTATTTTGTTAATTTGCTCTCTTTAATTTCTTAACTCCTATTGTTTCACATCACATAAGCTAGTGGGGGTGATGGAGGCTAGGAAAAGGGAAAACAACAATAAAATAAGGAACAAGTTTTTTTTTTAATAAAAAAAAGAGTTTTATTAATGAAAAAGTATAGTAAGTTGTCTCACAAAATTCCTAAATCATCCCACCTATCCCTAGGAGGTGCAAAAGGCGCTCTCAAAATGATACTACTTCTCAATATCCAAGGCACTAAAAATAAACAAACATATCACTTAAAAACTACTTATAGTTCCAATGAATAAATTTCAATATAAAATTCTAAGCATATTATCTGCAATAAGTAAAATGAAGAAATTGTTTAGAGAGAAATTCAAATTATATTCTATTCCTTGGAACCATTACATTATATATATATA
>NW_021319168.1:453861-499189 GCF_001605985.2 Dendrobium catenatum
TATAGAGTCCAATGTCGGGCATTTACTTCAAGATTTTTGTAAGTTTTAATATATATAGTGTGAGGCGTAAGCCTCATGCCAATGAGGCGAGGCGGGCCTCAAGGTGGGCCTCAACCAAGTTGAGGCGTAAGCCTCATAAAAAAAACTCGAGGCGTAAGCATCGAGGCATTTTTTACTGGAACAGCGCAAAGGCGGGCCTCAAGGCGAGCCTCATATTGCGCAATTTTAAACCATGCTGGAAACAACAGACTGCTCCTCCATGTCACTAGGTTCCCCCACACAAATGAAGCATATCATGTGGTCAATAGACTGTCAACCTGGTTTCCTGTCCAATCTGCATCAAAATAAAGGATTAATTTTCTATCTTCATTTTTCTTAAATAATAGCCCCTTTCCAGGAGTATTCTTGAGATATCTCAAGATTTAATATACTGCCTCCATGTGCTCCTTCATAGGATTACTTATATATTGGCTTACCATAATCACAGCAAACCCAATATCTGGACGGGTGTGGGAGAGGTATATAAGCTTTCTACAAGACATTGATATCTTCCTTTATGATGCAAGCAGAAAATTAGAAAGACCCTAATTTTGCAATCATACTAAAGACTTCCTAATAAAATAAGAAAATACACAAAAAATCAAAAAATACACCTTTTATAGGATCAAAAAGACGCTTCCAAACTTATACCATAAAAAAGCACAATTCAAGACAAATCCTAAACTTGCTTTTCATCGCTTGAGAATAAAGATACAAGTGACGTCGAATTTGTGGAGAGAAGAAAGAGGTAAAAAGCCGAGACGAAGGAGAGGACAAGCTCGCAAGCTTTCCTAGAGAAAGACGAAGAGAAGATGCATAGCTCGCAAGCTATCCTAAAAACCCTCAGGTTTTGCTCCAAAAATTATCACCAAAAACTCTCTTTTTATTCAAAAAAACATCTCAAGTGAGACAATTGGCAAGTTTCACAGCCAAGTGCCTCCTATTCCTATTGCTTCCCAATGCTTTGGCTTTGGTCTACAAACCATTATCCAAGCGCAACAAAGTGTTTAGTGTTTTCCGGCTGCCAGAGAAAACGACGAAGCTACCACCCTCAAAAGGAAGTTTCACATAATAACCCCAGAAAATCAATTACAAAAAACAAAGACTCAAATGAAAAGAACTAAACATGCATAATAATAAACTAAGCCATAACAACTGAACTCATAAGGGCTTGATAATTGATCTGTTATCAATGGCAATGTAGCACAGCTCCCTAATGAGCTCTGTAACTAGATGTTTAAAATTGGATAGATCATGCCAAAGTCCTACAACAACAACAACAACAACAAGCCTTTATGCCACTATGTGGGGTCGGCTACAAAAATCTTTTTTCTCCATTGTCCTGTTAAGAGTTAAATTCTCATCTAAATCTAATAAAGAAAGTTCATTTCTAATATTTTCTAACTAAATTTTGCTTTGTCTTGTAGAACTTTGGCTTAGAACATTCTTGAAGCGCTCTTTGTTGGCTCTTGTCAAGAAAAATAACTTCCTCAAAGTAGTGGGGAAACCAATTTACACTTCGTAGAAAATGCTAAAGAGACATATTATCACGATAAATGGCAAAGAAACAAAAAAAAAAAATGTAAACTACAGTTTCCTCTGCATTACCCACTTTTTACTTTGTTAGCAAACAAATCTGCCATAGGATATAGTTCATAAGGCATGAAATATATAAATCCGCTGCATGACTGAATAAAATTAACCAACTTTGTAACAAAAGATCCATTAACAACAACTATAAACGTACTTCCTCGCTATTTAAGCATTAGTCATAAAGAAGCATCCACCAAAAGATTTAGCAACACTTTCACGACCAAAGAAATGACATATTGCACCAAACAAACTAAAACACCTATATAAAATAATTTCACAATGTGCAAGAGTAGCGGAAGTGCTAACATGTAGCCAGGTTTGCAAACAAAAATGTAAGACCAACATGCAGTATGTCCTCACCAAAAAGAATAGCTGCTATCTTAAGCTGTCTATCAGGATATTTGGAGAAGAACCTGTACTCCTCGAATAGATTAGAAACCATGCACTCATAGATCTTCCGCTCTCTGTAATATCATTAAATATTCAGACTGGAAATTAAACAGATATCTCAAAGATAAACAAGCTTATCATGCAGAAAAATGAAGACGTGGCAGTCACAGAGTTTTTATGATTTTGAATTAACAAATAAGGTTTAAGCAAAAAAACAAAATGCATTTTACTTCAAGATGCCATTAGATGAGATGACAGGATTTGGGACAACATTAAAAAAAAATCAAATTTTCCATAAGGACAACTTGTTATTGGAAGCTCAAGGTTTAAAGAAGCACAAAAGGGCAAACTAGAAGCTCAACTGGGAGTTTGTGGTGCTTCTATAAGCATATAAAAACTATAAAATGCTAGAAGAACCAAATAAAATCAGCCAGTACAGGTAGCTGGGCCTGATACTGGTGAAAATTCAATGATGCAGTACCAAAAGAAGAAACTGGATATTACTATTGTTGCTGAGTAAATAGAAAATGAGGCTGTGGGGATGAAGGGAGAATGAGAGGTGGCAAATGCTAGCAGATGGTCAGGGGCATAAACTAAGTGAGTCAAGCCTTGATAGGGTTGAATTAATCCTAATATGAGCCAACCAAATCAAGTAAATCATGTTAAGTGGTGTATTTTTTTAAATGAAAGGATTGCTGATGGTTCTTAATTATGGTCGCTTTGATCTCTGGTCAAAAACTATAATCACCCCAAACTTTCTTTGATTAAAAGTAGAGAGGTTTTCCAAATTTTCATAAGCATTAAATTAGAGTACACGATTCTCAGACATGACATGGCGCTTTCTACAATTACCACATCACACATGACATTACTTTTATATTTAAATTCAAATATATTAACGAAGAACCACATTAGACGTGACATTAATTTATATTGAAACCTACAGCTTCATCAAAAAGTTAACTACCACATAACAAATGGCAATAACTTTTAATTTGAGCTCAAAGCCAATTATATTTAAAACATATTTATTATAATTGATTAATGTTCAACTATTTTATCAATAACTTAATAAATATCTCACAAAAAACATCACTGAATTTTAATTCAAACATATTAATTTCATTTTTAATTCAATTTATTTATCAACCTTCAACCGTTTTAGCCCATGTCAAAAATTTTTATAGTAAAACTCACAGAACAACTTTTTATTTTAATTTCATCATCCACAAGAGGGATACGTACGAGTTACAAACTATACGTGGAACAAACAATATGCTTTCATGGTCATTCAATCTAGATGTCACATAAAGAAGGAACACAGTGTGATAGCTAAGCTTATTAAAATTTCAATAGAAACATGTCCGTGTTAGTTCATAGCACAGTTCAAATACGGATCCCAAAAAATTTCTGCCATCATAGACAAGTTAAAGTGCACTTGCTATGCATTGCATCCAGATTTTTTGGGTAGGTTAGAAAATTATGTAATTATTTATATATTTATTCATTTTGAGGTGATTAGGGGCAATTATCCTAACTGATTTGTTGGAGTAATGTTTTATAAATAAGTTTTTGAATAGAAGTTCTAAATTTTAGAGCTATGATGCAAGTTGTCTGAACTCTAGAGGGAGATGGAAAGAGAACAAAGAGCAAGAAAAGATTGGCCAGATTGGATGAATTGATATCGTCAGTAAAATTTTATTGAAGATGAATAATCAAATTTCTAAAATTTACCCTATTCCTAATGATGCGGACATCCGACGGTGGATGTTAATCAAAGGAAGAGACGAAGATCGAGAGCCGAGATCCCTCCATTTTATTTTCGTTTATTAATTATATTTTTGATTTAATTATGTATTTTCTGTTTTTACTCTTACTTAATGGTTTTGTCTTATATAAGCCCAAGGGACAAAGTTGTCTTTTAGTTTCTTTTAAGGTCTATATATATAGAGGCTCTTGCTCTTGTATTAGACAATGATGGATTATTAATAAAAAAAAATTTCTACACTCTTATTATTTGGGAAGAACTTTGGTGAGATCCCTATGTGAGGGAAGCGTAGTATCCACCAGCCGCCGGATGTGTCTGGGCTCGTGGTTTGAAGTTATTAGGTGAGGACAGCGCAACACCCATCAGCTGCAGGAAGTGTCTAGGATCATGGTTTATCTTTCTTTCCCAACACTTCCTTTCTCCTTCTCTAATTCCCCTTCTTCCTTCTTCTAGCCGCCGCCCTAACCCCCTCTTTCTCCCCTAGCCGATTCTCCCTTGACCGCCGGCCAAACCCTCCATAGCCGCCGTCCAAGCTTCCCTCTTCCCCTCCTCCAACCGTCGGCCACTCCACCACCACCTCCTAGCCAGCCACCCCATCTCCTCCCATCCTCTTGGCCACCGGCTACCCCCTTCCTTCATTGGCTCCACAAATTTAGTCTTGCATTCAAAGCCTTTCCTATTTTAGCCCTCTTAATTTGGCAATGAATTCGAATTCAAAATTCAAATCAAATTAAATTTGAATTTGTTTCCTAAATTAGGATTCCTATTTTAGGAAATTTGCTTAAATTAGATCTGATTAAATTTCTAATTGGATTTGATTTAAATTAATTTTCCTAATTAGTAAATCTCTTTTAGGAAACCCCCCAAATCTCTCAAATCTGAAATTAAAATCAGATTTAATTCCCTAATCATATTTATTGCTTGGGTCCACATACATTGTATGTGTACACTTCTCCTCCCTCCCCTTATTCTCTTCCCTTCTCTATTTTAATTAATTCCTTCATAAAACTGGAACTCCATTTAAGGGATTAATTAAGTAACCCCTTCCCTCTCTTTTCCAATTAATTTGAAAATTCAAATTCACATGACCCCTCCCCTCCGATTTTACATCACCTAATCATACATTCATATAAATTGTTGAGGATTAATCTATGAACAAGAAGATTAGAAAAACATTATCTGTGAGTATAAATCTAAAATTTCGATGATTCAAACGCCATTGGATATCTATAAGTAAATTATTTTGGTCATAGTTCAATTAAATAATGATCATTGCATTATGGTTTAAATTGGATAAAATGTATTATATACATTTATAAACTTATTACATGTAGCATGAGTCACATGCTCATTGATGCTTGAGTATATTGCAATGGCATGCTCGTTGTCAAAAGGATGAGAATGATATTTAGAAATAACAATATGACCATGAGGGCAATTGAATGATGTCCTTGTATGCTATATAGAAGGAAATTTTGGAAGATTATAATCTATCTCTAAAAGGAGTATTTAATTCATGAGATGTAATCATTTGTGGATGGAAGTGTCACACTAACAATGAATGAGAACTACATAAATGCTTGGCTCCATCAGTGTGTTGGAATTTTGTGAACTCATGGTAACACCACATTTTGGTTGTTCTGTTGGCATGAAGTTAATGCATGCATTAATTATTGAGTTATGATGATCAGATGATGAATGATTGTTGGACTGAATGTTGAAGCTATTACAACTAGGTGATCCCGCATGAGGGTAGCAAGTTGTCAAGCACAACATCTATGAACCATAGTTTTGTGAACCGTGGAGAAAATGCACAGGTTTAAGCAACGCTGCACCAACGAGCAGATCAAGATGAGATAATGTGAGCTCCTGTACCCATCATAAATCGTGTGAATAGTCGGTGTTGCCAACATGCCACCGATTATTGACTCCATTACTAGTTTGCAGCCTATATTTTAAACCATGTGACTGTGACACTAATAGGTGTGGCTGTGGCAATTTTACATTTTTAACCTTAATGGATTGACTCATTCATAGGTGAATGTCGCTATCATAGCATCTTGTTGACAAACATGCTATTCTTGATAAATCTATCATTTTACCTTTCATGAAGTGAATTAGTAAGGGAAACAAAGTACAAGAAGCATTTTTGTTTGTCCTAGGTCTTGGTGGTTGGAAGCGGAATAACCCCTGAACTTTGGTTTGCTCACCCATTATGATTATTTTATATGTAAAATTATTTATTTGGGCTGGTGATTTAATGATAATTTATATCAGAACTATACAAAATACAAAATAATCTGAACGGCTTACGTTTCTTACTCTCATTTTTTTTATTCTATCCATACATTCCAATATGGTGTGTTTAACCTATTTGGGGGCATAACAGCAAGTGAGTTCACTAGTTTGTTTTTCTTTATAAATGTCACATATTGATATTTTTCTCCAATGTCACATATTGATATTTTTATCAAATGAACTTACTTTCATTTTTACTTTCAGCCTCTTTATGCAGTATCAATAATCTGTAACACACCCTCTCATGGTATCATCAACTGATGTAAGTATTATGCAATAAAAAAGTGGACGCAATTTACATGCAGAAGGCTATTCATAAATCATCATGAAATGTAAGTATATGGAATGAGAAAATGTACATGAAAGCATTATTTCAGAAGATAAACTTAAAATAACAATCAAGACCAGCAGTTATTGTGAACCCAATGTATCTACCCACCTCCTTTCAGAAGATTCTTTGAAACGAGCAAGCATTTGAACCATGTCTTCAACTGTACGCTCTCCAGCAAACATTTGTTGAAAATAAGCATTTGCTTCTGCCTCAATCTCATTCGTGCTCCAATCAGAATTGTTTACAGAGCTTTGATTTTTTGCAGTAAACAGAACAAAGAGCTTATTTAATTCTTCAGAAATTTGGAAAGAAACTTGCCCAGAGTGGGCTTGAAGAACCTGCAATGTGGCGTATAAGTATGACTTTGAAGTTCTGAAGTGCAAAAAAATGATCACATATATATATATATATATATATATATATATATATATAAAATTAAGCCTGCAATAGAAGACATAACTTTTCCTTAATATTCAGCGCCCTCTCATATTAATCCTTGTCCTATCCTAAAAGCAGGGCAAAACTCTTTCTTGGTGCTTTTAAAATAAAAAAGCAAGCAAGCAAAAAATGCAATAGCAAGAGGAATGCAAAAAGTAGAAAAATGGCTACTGAGGAAAAAAAAGGCATTACTGGAGTAGGTAAGCCTCTTTTTCCTTTGGCCTTTGTTTATTTTAAAATGAGAGGCTTCCAGCATTTAGAAAGAGATATCATGCTAAGATAATATTGAGTCAAGCCTGAGCAACCCATCCCAAACTTACCGTAGAATATAATATATATATATATATATGCCTGCCAACTTGTGTTATTAGAAATGTGCGTTAGGTACCAAGCAAAGCGATGTACAAGCCCTGCACATAATTTACATAAAAGGAACAAACATGCAGCAAAGCAAGCAGAAAGCAACGTACTTTCGCATCGCATCATAGGACTACATGCTCAGTCCCCAACTCAAAATGAAATCATAGTTCAAATTTCATGGCTTGGTTCAGCATCTGCCACAATAACAAGGACATAAGTGCTTAATTCTCATTGGTTCTATAAGTATTTAAGCCTCTACTTTCTCCCACCTAGTTGCTTCTTGGTGGTTCTCCTTTGCACACTCTTTCATTTGTTAGTTTTCCTATCGTGCTCATTTTTAGCGCTAGAGACTTCTCACTCACAAACTTATTTTCAAAAATAATTCTAGATGTATCATCTATACCACTTGATGTCTCATATTCAGAATCTCTCACCCTATGTTGCCTCCAACACTCATTCTTGACAGCATCAAATATAAATATTATATATATATATATATATATATATATATATATATACTACTTCCAATTTTTTCCCTCTTATAATAGGAATGCTAAAAGATGTATAAGAAAAGAAAATATAGAAGTGAAATTTTAAAAAGAAAATGATTATCTTATTATAGATAAATTAAATGAAGTAAAACAAAATAAAATTCATAACAATTTATGCATATTATTTGTTTTTTATTATTTTATAATTTCATAATCTGAAAAAAAAATCATTATAATATAACAAACTTAGATTAATAAAACAAGAGAATCCTAAGATAGAAAAATATTAACAACTAGTTTATTTCTTCTTACTGAATGATCAATTTATTACAAGATTATTCATTTCATAGCCATGATTAATTAGTTAAATTTTGTAACTTAACTTTCTTTGAGCTTGTGCCTTTTTTTTAGTTAGCACGCATAAATATTTTCTGCCTTGAAATCATTTTACTAGGCAACATAATTATTAAAAATGGTTAAATCAAATTTAATTTATGATCTTACTGTGCTATAATCAAAAAAGAAATATGAAATGGAACAAAATCATACAAATGTTAATCATAGCTGTCACATGTCAATTAGATAGAGTTATATGAATAGTTTTTCTTTAGCGTTGTTGGCCCCTAAAACTCTAGTGGGCTTTACAAACAAAAGAGTTACGGAAAAAAATTTGCATTCTCAGCGAAGGCGCCGCACATGTGTTGATCAGGCTGATCCAAATTATGTTCGACTTCTTTGGGTCGATATGACTTTATTTACATAGGATTGGACATCATACATGTCAATACCTCCAGCAGAGAACAATGGTTCAACTAGAACCTCGATTTATTTAAGTCTTTTTGCAAAATGAATGAATTGTTATACAATAACAACAACAGCAAGCCTTTATCCCATTACGTGGGGTCGGCTACAAGAATTATTTTTTTTTCTCAATTAGTTCCTATTAAAAGTGCAATTTTCATTTAAATCTAATAAAAAAAATATATCATTTTTAATGGAAAAATGAATTGTTATGAGGTACTTAATTTAGATATTGTAGGTAGATGACCACTGACATGCCAAGTTAGGTTAATCAACCAATCCTAGCTATGTTTGATAGCTCAACGGCGGCGATCTTACCTAATCTATATAGTAGAAAGACTACAACAATAGCAATAACAAGATTTTATCTCACTACATAGGGTCTGCTTTGTATTATATTAATAGTCAAATTCACATTTAAATCTAATAAAAATATCATTCCTAATACCTTCTAATCAAATCTTTTTAGGACTACCTCTACCCTTCTTAACATGACTGGATCTAATACATCTACTCTCCTAACAAAGTCATTGAAAGACCAACATTTATACGACCAAACCATCTAAGGTGACTCTCTCTAATTTTATCTGCCACTGGAGCTATTCCAACCTTTTTATGTATATATTGTTTTGTATTCTATATCTAAGTGTAAAGTCACTCATTCACATGAGCATCCTCATCTCTGCGACACTAAACTTAATTTTATGCTTTTCTTTTAATGACTATTATTCTGTGCCATAAATCATTGCAAGTTCCACCATCATCTTATAAAATTTTTGCCTAAGTTTGAAGGGTAATTGTCTATCACACAACAGGTTTGATGCATTCCTCCACTTCAGCCATCCAACTTAAATTCTACTAATAATATCCCCCATCTATTTCATTCTCGGTTTGAACAATAGACCCAAGATATCTAAAACATGCACTCTTATTGAAAAAGATAAGGGAATATATGAAAAAGTCAATTTGTGGCCTCACTAAAAAAAAAATTGGCTCCACCACTGCTTCCTCTCTATAATTCTTCATCAAACCTCTCAACAAACATAGTAGAAAGAATGTTTCATATGTATTAAACTCATATTGGGAAGTAATTTCCATGAGTTAATAAATTGGGCCGCTGTTAAAAGTAATGTGAAAAAAAAAAAAAACTCACAAAATAAATTCAGAAGTTTTAAAATAATGTATATAGAGTTCTTATATTTCATTTTTTCAACATCAATTCATAGAGGATAATCATCATATATGAGCATGTAAAGAGATACACCTTAGATTATTTTCTATTGCATAAATAATTTCATCCACATTTATATTGCCAATTAAATTAGTGAAAAAAAGTGCTTAATCATTTTAGTAATTTATTTGAAAATATTATAAATTTTTCATATTAGAACTTTCTGCATGCATTCGTGCTTGCTGTTACAAATAGAATTTTGTAGCCTAAATGTAAAAAAACAATGGCATAAATTCAGAAAAAGAACCTTCAAGAATATAGATAATGCCTCCTGGTATGCACTCATAACAGAAGTTCTGGATTGGTCCATAGAGCCATCAGGCATATCATTCCCCAAATTAGATAGTTCTGCAAGAAACTTAAGGCAATCCTGCAGAGGAAGAACACTCCATTTATTACTACTATGGAACATAACCCAACAGGCAATGCAAAATGCTACAAAAAGCATCACCTGAAAAAAGGAATCTTTGTATGTGTTTAAATTATCATTTAGCCATTTTTCTAGAGCTGCCTGCTCCTTCCTAAAAGCAATAGTAGCTAATTTGATGCCAAAAGGAAAAGGAGCCGCGTCCAATACAGTTGCTAAAATCTACAAAAAAA
This sequence comes from Dendrobium catenatum, assembly GCF_001605985.2. NCBI lineage: Eukaryota > Viridiplantae > Streptophyta > Magnoliopsida > Asparagales > Orchidaceae > Dendrobium > Dendrobium catenatum. Next base: position 464,202 of record NW_021319168.1, read on the forward strand.
GCATATAAGAACAAGAACCAAGAAGAAAAATAAAATAAAATCCCACCTTCCCCTCCATGTGTATGCAGTAAAACAAAGCAGATATAGGTAATGAACATGACGCATGGATCTAACATGCAAAAAAATAAAAAGCAGCAGTTGAAAATCTAACATATGGAAGTAAGCCGACTAAAGGATCCATTATGTGATACAGAGCTAAAAATATACAATAATAGAGACTACAAGTCACAAATTTACAGCTCGCTAAATCAGCTGGTAAATAACATATATGGATGCAGCAGCATGCGCATTAGGAAATGTACATAAAATAAAGAGAAGCCCTCATAGAACCACACCTGTTAAAAAACAGACATAGCTTGTGAATAAGATAAAAGAACGCAAGAGAATGAACAGTATATATACATATGCCGCACAAAACAAAAATAGCATTTCAAGAACCGAACATGTAGAAGTATGGTAATTATAGGATTTACTTGGTGGCACAAATTTACAGCTCACTAAATCATCTGGTAAAAAACATATATAGATTCAGCATGCATAAAAGTTTGGACTAAATAAGGGGACACCAAACAAGTTCCATGGAGTTACCACATATTATATGAAGATCCTCCTTACAATTTCACCACCATTGCAGCAGAGGCCGAATGAAGACTTGGATAACAATTCTTAATATACAACAACAACAAAGCCTTTATCCAAATACGTGGGGCCGGATACATGAATCATTTTTCTCCATTGGGTCCCAATAAGAGTCAAATTGATGTGAATCAAACAGGAATTGCTTGCGGAAATTAAGATGAAAGTAATTAAAGCGTTGCCAACACAAATTTATCACCAATAAAATAAAGGATTAAATGTATTCTAGGTAATCAACTTGCTTAGGCGAAGAGTTGCTTGGAGATAACCAAACAATTCATAAACATTCAAAGATAAAAGAACTACTTAAATGCTCATAACAAAAATCCCACGATTAATAATGAGAAAATTCACCTCGAGCACCTTCTCACTCAATCACTCTTTGGCTTTTAGCGGAGAAGAAATAACCACGCGAAGATGGAGAGCACCACTACGGAAAAGGAGACGAAGGACTTTGTTATCGGAGAGGTAGCCGCCGGTGGAGGAGGTGGTGGATGGCGCCCGGTGATTGTCCAAACGTAGTCTTGAAATTGGCGGTCAATGACGCACACAAGTGATGGGAGAATTCGCTCCAAGTATTCACCAACTGTGTCTTCGTGCTCAAACCCCGCGTCGAAGAACGGGGATCGTAGGATGTTGAGACTACCGTCGGCATTGAACACAAGCCCCCACTCAAATTTGGGATCCGCCATTCAACATTGAGAAGGGGACGGGAAGAAGAAAAGAAAGGAGGAGTTGGGCCGTGGCTAGGGAGAGACTTGGGGAAAATCTGAATTTGCATTTCAAATTTTCATGGATTGGAAGGAGAGGTTATTTGATCATTATAGTCTCCCTAAATTATATTAAAGAGGGGGGCGGCTATTAGGGGGAAATTAAGAGGTTAATTAGTGGGTGCTTAGGTGGCAAGGAGAGAGAGAGTATGCTAGCATGGGTGGCCGGCCAAGCAAGGATAATAGAGGGGAAATTTGGTTAATTAATGGGGCCCACGGAGTTAATTAAAAACTGATTTTTAAATTTCATATTTTAATTAATTAGGGAAGGTTTCCTAATGGAGAAAAGAAGAGGGGAATTCGAAATTTGAATTCATACGAAATTGGGCCTCAATTAAATTCGTTCTTAATTGTGGTAAGCAATTTAGGAAAGAATTCATGAGGGTGTTTATTGTGAAAATTCAAATTTCAAAGAGGGAGGGGGCGGCGGGATTTCTCTAGTGGAAGAGGGCTGGGCTTGGGGTGGACGGCGGGACCTGGGTGGGCCGGCTGCTGGCTTGGTCGGCGGCAAGGAGGGATGAAGGGGGGAAATCGGCGGGTTCTGGGGAAAAGGGCTGGATCGGCTGCACAGGGAGATGGTAGGGAGAGAAGAAAACAACAAAAAAAAAGTAAAGCCAAGAGCTCACCACTGTGGCTGTTGGGTATTTCGGGTGGAATCTCTCCTTGGTCTCCTCACTTTCTCTCAAGCTCTCAAGCAAGAAAAGAAGAATGAAAATCTCAGAATTTTTATTAATCAAACATTAAGCTCATACAATAGGAGGAGACCTCTTATAAAGGCCTCAGAAAATAACATGACTCAAATGCTCACCGGGCTACAACAAAGACTAAACCTACATAAGGGCAAAATAGTAAACTAAGGCTTGAAATAAAAGATACATAGAAAATAACATAAGATGACATGGCAACATCAGAAATATAAGCTCCCAATCGTAGCCGTCGATCTACGATTCCTTCGCCAGTAGACTTGCCTAAAATGTCTGTCGATGACCTCATCACAAATTCTCATTTAAAACTAATAAAAATAAGTCATTTTTAATACTACCAAGTCTTTTTAGGTATACATCTACCTTTCTTAACATAGATCGGATTTAATACATCTACTCTCCTAATAGGGGCATCGGATGGCTGGCAATTTATGTGATCAAACCATCTCCAATCTTATCTGTTACTAGAGCTACTCAAACATTTTCATATATGTACTCATTTCACATTTTGTCTCTATGTGTAAAGTGACTCATCCACTTGAGCATCCTCATCTCTACAACACTTAATTTTATGCTTCTCTCTTAACGGCCAACAAACTACACCATAAAGCATTGTAGTCTCAACACCATCTTATGAAATTTTCTCTTAAGTTTAGGGATACTTTTCTATCACACAACAAGCCCAATACATTCCTCCACTCCAACCATCCAACTTGAATTCTATCAATCATATCCCCATATATTTCACCGTCTCTTTGAACAATAGACCCGAGATATTTAAAATATGCACTATTTTTAATGACTAGATCACCCAATGTAACAATACCACCGCTACACCTATTACCACTAAAATTACACTTCATCTATTTGATTTTAGATATACTCAAACGAAAACCTTTGGACTCTAAGATAGACCTCCATAATTCAGGTTTTCCTTGTAGTCCCTCTCTAGTCTTATCAACAAGAAGAATATCATCAATGAAAAACATACATCAAGGTACATCCACTTGCAAGTGTCTAGTAAGAACATCCCTGACTAAAGCAAAAATATATGGGTTTAAAGATGATCATTGATAATTCGATTGAAATACGAAAATAATTGGTCAAACCACCTTGTGTTTGAACACAAGTAACAACTCCTGCATACATATCCTTAATGACTTGAATATAAGTATTATTAACTCCTTTCTTTTCTATAACTCTCCATAGCACATCTCTTGAAACTTTATCATATGCTTTCTCTAAATCAATAAATATCATATGAAGATCTTCCTTAATCTCTCTATACTTCTCCATCAATTCTCTCAACAAATGTATAGCTTCCATGGTAGACCAACAATTTGTACCATAAAGCATTGCATCCATGACTAAAACAAAAAAATATGAACTTAAAGTTGACCCTTGATGTAATTCAATATAAATAGAAAATGCTTGATCAAACAACCTTGTGTTTGAACACAAGTAACAACTCTTGCATACATATCCTTAATGACTTGAATATAAGCATTATTGACTCATTTCTTTTCCATAACTCTGTATAACACTTCTCTTGAAACTTTATCATATACTTTCTCAAAATCAATAAATATCATATTTAGATCTCCTTTCTCTATACTTCTCCATCAAACCTCTCAACAAATGTTTATGCCAATGTGGATTATAAAGTAAAACAATTAAAGCTCTCTAAAAATATATGCATGCCTAACTTACACTCTGCACCATGCATAGCCTTGGAAGAGACATAAAGGACAATTGATAATAAGGTATCAGTGATAACAGGTTAACTCACATTGCAGCAAACTAAGATGGATAGCATATACTCAGAAGCTCTACCAAGAAAAAAAAAATGCTCCAAATCCTGTAGGTTTGTTTCGTAGGCAATTCAGTTTTCATCTCTTAAGAAGAATAAGATGGAGAAGAACAAGATTTCTTTATCAATGGCTGTGATGTTGTACCTGATAAGCTTGATGCGGATATCTAAAGCTGAATAGTGATACTCTACCTAATCTAACCTTGAAAGTTTTTTAATAAAAGATTTCACAAAAAATCCACATAATCAATCAAGTTCACTGGCTCAGCACTTTTCATGCTCTCAAAATCATCATAGACATCAATCTTGCATGATTAAAAAAACCTCAAAACAAACTGGGAGTTGGGATTAAAATTTCCCTTTCAGCAAAACACACCCGCTACTTTTCCAAATCATTTATGGCTTTGGTAAATTATTACAAGCAGAAATATTTATAAGCCCATTATGGCTGCCTATCCCTATTAAACCACTACCATTGACATTATGACTAGAATCCAGCAATTCTCCATGATCAATCACTAGAATCAAGAGTTTATTTCAATTTTACAATACTTATAACTCTTTGAATATTTCACATTTTTATTTCTTAGCTTTTTAATGCTTTTGGAGAAACCATTCAATATTAGAATCCTCATCAGACAAACCACAAGATTTTAGTCTTGTCAGCTAATAGATCAATTTGAACCAAAGATCAGTAAATTCAGGGATCCTTTTGTTGGGCTTCTCCTTTTTCATAAATTACGTTGTGAAGCTCTAGGCAGAAACATGCCTTATGAAGCAAATACAAAAACTTTTCTAAAAACAGTGTTTTTTTAAATTTCTTGAGAGGCAACTCGGCATTTTTTATTCAAATGAGATGCACCAGCTTTGAACTTCAGAAGCTGAAACAAATCAGATTTTAAAGGTGTTCTTTGGAGTTAGGAACAGCTGTCAGACAAGAAGAAGACCAAGTTTGGCACAAAAGAAAGTACGCAACATTTTAGATTCAGGACTGATAAAAAATCAGATCTACCTTCAGCTCTTGGCAAATATCCAGTATTCTCAAAAGGGAACTTGGATCTGTGTAAACATCAAGAAATCTTCGTAATACCAGATTAGGATTAGCACGCCAAACATAATGAATCAAACTAGTCTTCATAGGATCCTTTAGCATTGCAGGAAACAAAACTGAACAGACTTCAGACTGGAGGAAGTTGTACGTAGTCTGCAAAAGCAAGCACAACTTCATAGTAGCTTCAAATAAATGCTACAAGTCATTGTGATAAGCTATTCAAGGCTTACGCTGATGTGTGAAATTGCTGCAAGTAGAACTTCAGGACACTGACTGAAGGGTTGCTCAAGCATCATGCGAACAGTACTTCCATGTCCCCTCTCAGCCAACTCGCACAAAACCTCCAAGAGATCTAGACATAACCATGCCTGATTGCCCTCTTTATTTGCAAATTGAAATGAATCTGAGTGAATCTACAGGAAATTTTAAAATAAAGGTTAAGTAACTAGCCAAACATGTAAATTCCTAGATTAAAAAAAAACAGTTAAAGTTACCAAGTGCCTTGAAGAATGTGCAAAGGTAAAAACATCAGGTCGAGCAGACACGGCATGCCTTAATAAAGATAACTGCCCTTCTGCATTTCTCCAGACATACCCACAAACAGCATGAAGAGGAAATGGATCCTAAAGAGTTTATTCCCATCCATCAGAAGAATTCAAAAGTTGCAATAATATCAAAGTAGAATGCTTCATAAACAACAAACCTGGCAAGCTTTTCTATATATAGACATTAATAAAGAAAATGATGCTTCATCAGGAATGTTAAATCCTTCATGATCCAGATTCTCCATGACATTCACCCAATTGATTGTAGGAGCCTGAGATTCAATCAGCAACATGAGTAACATAAGTTTACACTTCTTGGCCTGTTCACTACCACCAAAATGAAGTTTCAGTATAATGGACTCACCAGTTGCCTTATTGAATCCACAAGAACATCAACATTCCAAGAGTTAAAGGAAGATGATTCACATGCCAAGCTGCTGCCAACAGCTGAGCAGAATGTATAATGTATGTCTTGAGCATCTTCCAGACCTGTTCTGGTTGAGAAAATTGTACTGATCAACCTGGCAACTGTCACCTCACTTAGAGGTAGAAAATGAGAGAGCATCTCTTTGCAATGTAAAGTGTTAGAAGTACATGCATAGCCAAGTTCCCTCATGATATCAGCCATGCTCATTTCCTTTTCCATCTCAGCTAAAACTGCCTCAAAATCATTATCAGAACATTCAAAGAATGCATCTAAATGCCTGTACAATGTGAAAACCAGATGCAGTAAGTTCAGCCCAATATTGAAAAAAGCAAGAATATCTATAGAATTCCATGTTTGAAGTACCTCAGCATATTGGCTTCACATATATCATCTGCCAGAGCTGAGGCTCCTACCAAAAAAGACCTATCTTGTGTAGGTATCAATGACAAGATTTTTGTAAAAGAATCTGAATGCTTTGAAAGGCCCTCCGACCAGTATAGAAACATGAAGATATCTTGAATTTGCTCATTAAAGTCCGAAGACGTAGGACTTGAGCAAAGTTCTTCAATTTGAACAATGCAAAAGTTTTGGCCTGAAATAAACATCAAATGATAAATAAGTATTAACAGAGAGGATATGCAGATAAAACTAAATTACATTTAGCACAACTACTATTGACAAAGAAAGCATAATCTTCTTTGTACCATCATCCCATTCCTGCTTTCAAAAAAAAATCATCCCCTTCCTGCTTTGCATCGGTTGTGAATCAGCAAGACCTGTTGATGACCGTAAATCCCATGGAAACAATTTTCTATAGAGCACAAAAGGAAGGAAGGGTATTCGGGTAACTGAATATTACATCTCTACCGCCACAATCAATTATGATTTAGATTAGTAGGAAGGACATAAAGAGAGGCAGTTTTATCACATCCCATTTAGGATTAAGCTTGGAAGAGTACAAGAGTGAGGAATGAACGATGTCACAGGGAGGAAAGGAACAAGAATAATGTGATCAACCAATGTTGATGCCCATCATCACTCGTCTTGCCTTTATCTTTGTACCCGAACACAAATGTCATTGATCAGTGCTACTGTCAGTGCCTACCCTTGGCTCACTAGGCAATCAATCATTTTTGCAAACCTAAACTTAGGTTTATTTCTATATACTCAAACCCTAATTTATAAATTTGTATAATTTATTTAATCAACTCAGAACTTCCAGAGTTGAACATATAATTATAAGCTTTCTATTACTTAAGTTCAACTTGATTAGAATACATTGCAAATACTTAACATCATCATCAACAACAACAACGTTAAGCCTTTATCCCACTACGTGGGGTCGGCAACATGAATCCTTTTTATGCATTGTGCCTTACTAAGAGTCAAATTCTCATTTAAATCTAATAAACAAACATCATTTTGAATACTTTCTAACTAAGTTTTTTTAAGTTTACCTACCTTTCTTAACATAGATCGGATCTAATACATCTACTATCCTAACTGGGTCATCGGAAGGCCAATGCTTGGTGTGACCAAACCATCTAAGGCGACTCTCTCTATTCTTATCTACCATTGAAGCTACTCCAACATTTTCACGTATATAATTGTTTCACATTCTGTCTCAAAGTGTAAAGCCACCCATCCACCTGAGCATCCTCATCTCTACAACACTTAACTTAATTCTATGCTTCTCTTTTAATGGCCAACATTCTGCTTCATAAAGCATTGCAGGTGTCACCGTCATCTATAAAATATTCCCTTAAGTTTAAGGGGTACTTTTCTATCACACAACAAGTCCAAAACATTCCTCCACATCAACCATCCAACTTGAATCCCCATCTATTTCACCATCGCTTTGAATAATAGACCCAAGATATTTAAACGTGCACTCTATGACTTGATCACCCAACGTCACAATCCCACAACTAGATCTATTAATACTAAAATTGCACTCCATGTGTTCAATTTTAGATCTACTCAAACAAAACCTTTAGACTCTAAAATTGACCTCTATAATTCAAGTTTTCCTTCCACTCCCTCCCTAGTCTTATCAACAAGAAGAATATCATCAATGAAAAACATACATCAAGGTACATCCGCTTGCAAATGTGTTTAGTAAGAACATCCCTGGCTAAAGCAAAAATATATGGGCTTAAAGTTGATCCTTGATAATCCAATTAAAATAAGAAAATAATTGGTCAAACTACCTTGTGTTTGAACACAAGTAATAGCTCCTGCATACATATCCTTAATGACTTGAATATAAGCATTATTAACTCCTTTCTTTTCTATAACTCTCCATAGCACTTCTCTTGAAACTTTATAATATGCTTTCTCTAAATCAATAAATACATATCATAAGAATATCCTCCTTACTGTCTCTATACTTCTCCATCAATTCTCTCAACAAATGTATAGCTTCCATAGTAGACCTACCCTGCATGAATTCAAATTGATTTTGAGAAAAATTAGCATCACATCATAACCTATGTTGAATTACTCTCCCATAATTTTAATGTATGATACATTAACTTAATTCCTCTATAATTCACACACTCTCGTGCATCACCTTTATTCCTAAAAATAAGAACCAACACACTCCTCCACTCATATGGCATATTTTGTCATAATATTCAAAAATTTAGTAAGCCAAGAAATTCTTTGATCTCCTATATATTTCCACACCTCAATTGAAATATCATCAGGTTTCACTGCTTTTTCACGCATTATTTTGTTTAAAACCTTTCCAAAATTGATTTTACTTAACATCCAAATGCAAAAAAATAGTTTTCATATTATTTACTTCATAGTCAACCAAAGAAACAAACAGCTATGAGAAATCATGATGCACTGCATTCACACAAAGTATTCTGAAAGTAAATTTGGAATCTTGCTATCAAACAACCACTAAATGCTAGGTAAAAGTAAAAAATCTAAATAAGATCCGTAAGAAATCTCATATATATATATGCAAAAGATTCAATCTTTTTGAAAAAACTGCCAAAGTACTCGGGCTAAAATGAAATTCACCGTGAATTACAATAAATGGTCAAACAATAACTCATTATAGCAAAATATGTATTCTTACCTATGATTTTCAAGTCTATATTTTCTGATTCTGATAATGCAAGACCAACTCCAACTTTCTCTGCATTGGACAGCCTCAACGTATTTGAAAGATCTACCAAGAATCCCTCACTCATTGATGTCAATCGCAATGACTCGCAAAAAATCGTACTGAAATTTGGCCTATGTAATAGATGCTTGAAAATAGCGGACACAAGATCCAGCTGTGGCTGCAGATTGGGGTGTCCGCCACTGTAATTCAGCATATCTAAGCAACTTTGAAGCAATAGAATGCTGCCTTCACATCCATAATCTTCATACTGGAAAACAAGGAATGTGCAGGAAATGTTAGGAATAAATTCCATGAAGTAAATCAGTTCAATAATCTTCGCTGACAATGTAAAGAATAAAATAAAGAAATGAAACAAATAACATAAAACATAAAGACACCTAATCAAAAACATAATTAGCCATAGAGACGTGTATAATCATTTTTTTACAGCATGGTTGCATGTTTAATCATCACAAAGGCAATGTCACAATATAGCCATGGATGGAACTTTGAAAGACCCAAATACATCTCCTGAAATCATTAAAATGGCAAACAAGCCTTGCGGATTTGAAGAAGATTTTTACTGTTTCATTTGCATGGTTAACTCTATACCTGTTATTTCCTTCTTTATATAATTTCATGTCATCACTTCTTTCACGCCAATCCTAATGAATCTTGGATACTTAAAAAGATTACCATCAATGCAATAGCACAATGTTTAAATTCCTATAAGGGTTTTCTGTGCTACAGAATACCTAAGATAATACAAGACGTTTAAAATAAGTATTGAGTAATATTTGTACTCTTTAATTTTCCACAAGGTCAATGACACAAGACCAAGTAAATGCCAATGATATGTATAGTATTGATTACTACTTTTTCAACAAACAAATCTAAATCAATGAGGTGAGCTCATTTTAGGCGGACAGCAGCCACATGGAGCATAAAATAGTTATATAATGGTTAGTCTGGTTATAAATCTTGAATAAAAAGTTCTTCTGATATTACCCAGTCCTAGCACAATTAATTAGTTTTCTCAGGCACTTATATATATCCCGCATCTTGTAACATTGTTGGCATTGTCAAAAAGTAATTAAAGAGTCCTGTATCCCAACTCATTTTTTGTTCTAAAAGATTAAGGAAGCAAGCTAACAACAACTGCAATATTGAATTTAATTAATCTTAAAGCGTCCTGTATCCCAACTCACCTTTTGTTCTAAAAGTGATTAAGGCAGCAAGCCAACAACAACTGCAATATTGAATTTAACTAATCCTAATTATACTTACAAATTAGATAAGCATAGAAAACAAACTTACATAAAATTATTTAATATGCCTCCATCACAAACAAATAAAATAAAGCTAATCATAAATTTTACCTGTACTTTCAAAATTTATGAATTAAAGTACCAAGTAACATAACAAAAGTTGCATTGGAATTGCATCAAGTGCCTCAAGGTTACAGTCAGAATGCAAAGGGTACGGTACGGTACGCATGCTAAGGATTTAATAAAATGTGAGTGATGATGTTAATAACTTGGCTCGTGCATATCAATGAAGACTGGCCAACTAGAAAATCACCTTATAGTCAACTAAAAATAAAATTTGAAATGATAATTTCTGACAAAGCAAATTGAAGGCTTGACAATATGGAACAAAGATGCAAGTTTTTAAGGCATCATATCTATGAAGAAAAAAATATACATTAACTGACATTATTTTACAAGCCTCACAAAGCAAAATAATGTTTAAATGGCTCCCAAAAGGCTATGATTATGATTGAGGAGCAATATCACTATGTTTTATGCCATGTAGTGGAAAATCCAAGCATGGTCAAGCCTTAAAAGAAGAATTCCCAAAAATTTCTCATCTTGTCTCTCCCCCTTACAAAAGTGGCTCCTCCCCTTCATGACACAACACCTTTATGCATGATAATTTCATACAACAATCATTTCTCTCTCCTTTCTAAATTTATGGCACCTCTAAAATTCAAAAAGAGGAGACCATGGCTTAAATTATGGAATAGTTACACAAATGGAGCCAAATTATGGAGTGGTTACTGGTTACACAAATAGAGCCTTTAATGTAAGGATGTCATGAAGATTTCGGCCATGCGTCATCTTATCTCACCTTCCATCAATTTGTTGCACCTCGTGAAGAAAACAAAAGTTTTAAATTCAAAAGAAGAGTACCCATGGGTTAAATTAAGAATTCAACAAAAAAACATTAATGGAAAAAATTTGAATTCAAATTGGACGACTCTATGCATGTTGTATTTCGGCCAAGTATGTCTTACATTAAGGAAAATTACATAAAAGAAGCATTAATAGAAAAAAATCAAAATCCAAATTAAAGAAGGCATGGTTGGCCCTATGAAATTGGCACTTGAAAATTCAAATGCAAGAAGTACATAACAGGCTCCATAAGAATTTTTATTTAATTGTTTTTATCATGTAATTACCATGAAATTCTAACAAATATTTGGTAGCATTGTATTTGAAAATAGCTTGGGTTATATGACGTAGATTGCTTTGAGCATGTCTTAGGCAGGGCTACAAAGCCTTTGTCCATAAAATATTATTTTTTATTTTATCTTTAAACATGAATGAAGATTGCATGTATTTTTCTTTCATAATTTGCATTTCTTTGTCCATACTACACGCCTTTTATCCTCTCTCATAACCACTCCAATTTCTAAATGCTTAGTCTTGGCTTCAATTATTTCACAATGGACAAGACCCACTCTAAGTATACATTCAATCAACCACGACTGGTTGACATGCCTTCATCTGCATATTAGGTAAGTAACTATTCATGAAATATTTAAGTGTTCTATGGTCATGGTTGACAAACTAAAAATGGCTTCACTACCAGAATCAACTTTCCATACTAATTTGGTGAGGGATTGCTCTTCACCTTCCATCCCTTATCACTTGATACCCCAGAGGAAGATATTATCAGGGGTTTTGTTGGTAGTTGCATTACAATAATTCCTGAAAATTTTTTGATACCTTTACATATAAACTTGATGTGAAAGTGTGCATCCCATTTTAAAAACCAACTTACATAATCGTCATTTAAGGTGGAATAAAGATGTAAATTTCCTTTTAATGAACAATGACTAACAACAAGGGTATTTGAAGAATTAATCTGCAAGATGGTGTGCACGAATTGCACCCTCCTACTTGACTGCATAATGTGATGTCTAAGCAATCAAATAAGGTTCAATCAAACGAAGGGTTAGCCTACAATAACTAAATGCATTCCTATATTCCCATGAAGAGTGCTTCACAACAAAGGCTATATGGGGTACTAAAAACCCACGATAAAGCAATAAAAAATGGGGTTCATGGCATTCTTTCCCAGCTGAAACAACTCCCGCGTCCTCTTCCAACCAATCACCGCAGCAGCAACGAGGGGCACGCTGGAATCAGTTAATAAGGTCATACGAAAAGACTAAGTTACAAGAAAACGTATTCTTGTATAAAATATACGGAGCCACACAAAATTTCCTGCGGATAAATTTACGATCCTACGTCAAACTGACGGCATCGGAAAAGAGGTTAGGGTTAGAGAGACCATAGCCAAAACAACATGAACTGCAAGAAAGATAAAGCTCGGATAGTACCCGAAAAAAAAAAATTCATGCTTGCGTACCTGGCAAAGCTCGCGAAAAAGCGAATCAAAAGTGGAAGAGTTCGCACTCTGCAGGAGGAACCGTATCTGACTGGATAGAGTGGAAGAAAATGGAAGCATGGTGATGCTTCCGAGGGGGATTTTCCGACTAGGAATCGTGTATGAAAGAGGCCAACGAGAAACTGTTTAGGGTTTTCGCCGATCGGAGAGGGGGTAGCTCGCACACAATCGACGGTAATTGTGCTGCATTTTATCGGGTGTAGGAATTTTTCAGCGCATTTGCATAACCAGGTCGACGCCTTTTTTTATCGGTGGTTTTTTTTTTTTACTTAAATAAAATATATTTACATCCTCGATAAATAAAATATATCTTTAAAAAAATATATCTTAAAAAAACGCAAATATATATATATATATATATAATTTATTAATGAAAACAAAACAATATATATTTGACAATTGAAATATAAAAGCATAATTATGAATTATGATAGATATAATTTGATTATAATTAACTCTATTTAATTCATAAATGATACATGATCATAATTATTTGAATTAAATTATGATCATCTAAATTGATTTTAATAGATTTATTGTGAAAGTATATATTTTTATAAGATGAACTCAACCACATAAGAAATACATTGATCTAAGTCCAACTTTATCAAAGTCAAGCACCTAAAAATATATAATTAGAACTTAATAACATCATAAGGGAACAATCTATGGATCATATGTGCATATGATCAAAATGAGCATAAAGTGGAAACCAATGGGTCTAATATCACCAAATGGAAAATCAACGAGCCTAAAATCGCCCATTTTTGATGGATTTATAGAAAAATGGGAGAATATTTATAATCTTCTTTTACATGATGGATTATTTTAGTTGGATTGCTCCATGGTTTATATCTTACTAGATTTTTCATATAAAAACACATGCATCATTTTATTTTCTTTTATTTGTGTTTGATTGAATCTACATGAAATGCTAAGGGGTCAAGCTCACATTCAATTATACTCTCTTAATTAGGATCATTGTCACCCTTCATCAAAATTCTAATCATAATAATTATCAATGACTCCTCCATCTCTCGTGGATTTGCTAAAATAAGGGAGAGACTCGTAAGTACTTTTAAAGATTCATCTTGAATGCTCTCCAAAACTTAAAAGTTTGTCATGAGGAATTATAAAGCAGTTTTTTTATGACTCCACTCTATGCTTTTTTGCTCATCATTAATATGATATATATTTAGTTGTTATGTTAATCTTATCAATAATATTGAATCATAAATTACCAGAAATGAGATCATCAATGCCTATCGAAGCCAATTTAAATAGCCATTCAATAAATATAAGAATATTTAAGGTGTTACTAAAATATCATAGTGAAGAAAATATGAGTAGCAATGGAATCATTATCTCCCTCCTTGATTACATTAATAGCAACATGAATAAAGACAAAAGAGAGAGAAGAAACCTTTAAACACATCATGAGTTAATATTTTGATATATGCATGGTATGTGAAAATTATTAAGTGGCTAAATCCGCCAAAATCAAACTAAGAGAATCAAAAGCAATATTGACATTTCTACTATGGTTGTGACATACAACTGAGGTGTGTAAACAACTTAACAAGGAAATTGAGAGAATAATTTAACAAGTTAACCTCATTGATTCATTTAAAACTAATCCCCTTTTATTATCACCAATCCCCTAACAACTAGCTAATTTGATTCAAAACAGTTAATTCAGTGTCAACATACAATATCATTATTTGGAGACCTCTCAATTAATAAATAGTTTCACTACAGGAAAATCACTCATTACTGTCGGTTTCTTCCGGTGGTTATCATTAGATTTCCAGCTATTTTGTAAAACACCGACAGCTTTTTGGAGGTTCAAAAGCCGCCGGTAAAAACCGCGTAGGAAACCTTTTTCGGTGGCATTTTTCCGGCGTTTTTTTTTTTCACGGTGATTTTCTGGCGGTTTATGCCGCCTGTTAGTTTCTGGCGGTCAGAGCGCCGATGACTGCCGGTTTTTTTATCAGCGGCGTACTGGCGTTCAACCGTCGGTATAGTTATCGTCGTTATAACAGCGTAGACCGCTGGTAAACCGCCAGGGATTTTACCGACGATTTACTGGCGGTCATAACCGAAGGAATTGTAGGTGGTGAGACCGCTGACGTATCGCCGGTGTACCGCCTGACACCATTGGCAAACTGCCGGTATTTACCGACGATTTTAGTAAACTTCTGGCGGCTATTTTTAACCGTCCGATATTTACCAGCGGTTTAAGCGCCGGAAACATGTAGCATTTGAAAAAAAAAATTGTCAGTCTCCCCTCTATTTTACTGATTTTCACCCTAAACTCTAAACCTGCATAGAAAATACAATAATTTTCACAAATTTAAGCAACACGCCACTATAGTCAATCACAACAATTATCACAAATATATTCATTAAAACATGTTTTTCTGGAGCCCGGTTTCACGCAGGAGCCGGGAGCGGGGCGAGATCTTTGGCCTTGCAGTGGGGGCGAGATCTTCGGCTGGAGGGAGCGTCTCCATAGCGAGAGTGCGGAGGAGACGGGGGCGAGTGTTGCGCATGAGAGAGAGGAGCAGGCGAGTAAATGAAATGGAAGGCTCGGGACGGCTCATTTTAGGGTATTTTCTGGCAGGGTTCCGGTGGTTTAAATCGCAGGAAATTATTTAGTTAACACCGACGGTTAAAAGTCGCCGATAAAGCGCCGGTAAAGACGGGGGCGAGTGTTGCGCATGAGAGAGAGGAGCAGGCGAGTAAATGAAATGGAAGGCTCGGGACGGCTCATTTTAGGGTATTTTCTGGCAGGGTTCCGGTGGTTTAAATCGCAGGAAATTATTTAGTTAACACCGACGGTTAAAGTTGCCGATAAAGCGCCGGTAAAAAATAATACCGACAGGTTAACTGACGGCTATTGGACAACCACTATTTCCAGCGGCTCTGAATTAACTTACCGCCGATAAACACCGGCGGTCAAACCGCCGATTACGCCGTCATTATTACCGGTGGTTACAGAACTGTCGTTCTAGACCGCTGGTAATTAATGAATTTCCTGTAGTGTTTTATTACTTTTATGCCACACCTCAACATAAAGTTTTAAACTCCAATTGGGGTTAGTGCAGTATGTGAAAAGCAACATAAATTATAATCATATTTGTTGACCTCATTATTCGAGATACACAATTTTTCCCCACCAATATTATCTTAGATAAGCTTAGCCACTACCATCAGTAACATTTAATGTAAGAAATTTTGACATTTTGGACAAAGACACACTCAAGGATCCTTACCTAATGAGAACTTGCTACATATTAGATATAAAAAACCTAAAATTTGAAAATTATTTTTAAATAAAATTTTGAATTTACGTTTGAACTGGAGCATAGCGGTGCAGTGTTTGCTTATGTGACGTTATACTGGATAGCATAGCGGAGCCAGAAATCACCTTCGCGGCATTAGAGGCTTTGTTCTTTATTAACTCTAAAATGGCATGCAACACTGCATCACCAGGTCAGAGCATCGTTGCATTAGACACTAAAATTGATTAGTTGATATATTTTTCTCTAAATATCCCTCACCACCACCATCCCTCCCCTCACTCGTGTTTGATTGGCCAAGAAGGAACATAAATAAGGGGAAGAGAAGGAGGAGAGAGAGATAAAGAGGAGAGAGAAAGTTTATCGGGGCTTTTTCATCTATTGTTCCTTTAATAAAAATTATGCTGCTAATTGTAACTAATAATTATCTTACTTTTATTTTTTTTTTTTAATTTTGATTTCTACAAGTTAAAAACTGCCAAAAATATATTATCCCCTAATTTTGAAAGCTTTCATCGTGTAACTTTTTATATGTTATAGATTTGATCATTTTGAATAATTTTATATTATAGTATTATATTTTCAGTAGTTAAATATACATATAGAAATTTCTATGTAAAATGAGAAAGAAAAATGCATATATAACCCCACGTGATACCCTCATGATCCACGTGATTCATTGATTGGGACTCATAAGGAGTTGGAGACTAATAAGGAGGGAGCTGGGGCGACTGATCCACGCGATTCATAGATCGGGAGTCATAAAGGCAAACCAAAAATCAAATACCCTTATCTGAATATTGATAATTGATTAAAGTACTTATACATCATAGATAGTATTGATAAATGATAAAAATATTGATACAAATATTATATATATAATTGATTAACTATCTACAATATACTCGAAAAGAAATGAGTGCTTGGATTTATAATCAAATAAAATATGATAGTACAGTTGAAAAATAAAGGCCATACATGTCACTACATTCAATGCCTCCTTTAGCTTCTACTAAGTGAGATAATAAACTCTAGGCTGTACTCGAGCTGGACTAACCAGTTACAATAAACTCCTATAAAACTCCTACTGATCCAGCCGTATGGCTTCTTCTAAATATACCACAACTCTGAGTTAAAAATCCTTCATTACTAGTTTTTTTGATAGGGCTGGTAATGATTTCTTCAGACTCTGACTTCCTTTATGCTCATATACCCTTAAGTGCTCTTTGTGAATACCGAGCTACCTTATGAGAATACTAGCACACCTAAAGCATTGCCCCATAAACATGCATGTATTCTTCTAATAAAAAACATATATAGGAGCACTGTTGATAGTTACTAGTCCTCCTACGATCCTAGACACCATAAACTTTTCCTTCATAGAATCACTCCCCTCTAGCCTAGACTTCTTCCTCTTTTGGAGTGCTCTCCTCTAAATCTATTCATGCTAGCTTCCCAACGTTGTTGGGTGGACAACAAGTCATTCTCCATTAGCCTCAATCTTTCCACAAGCTCTAAAAAAATCATGAATGTGGAGTGGGTCTAATGAATGCCTCAAACTTCCCATAGAACTCTGAGAAATTGATTGTGACATTTTAAGATCTAAATTTAGAAGAATTACTTATCTTATGCTTAATTAATTAAATATAGCTACTAAATTCATTTATCTAAATAAAACCTAGTAAATGCATACATCAAAATATTTTACTATAATCATTATTCATCAAACTTTATTTACAATAGTCAAAAGTTTAATCAATACACTAGTCTATCTTTTAATACTTTTGACTATAAGAAAATAAAATAGAAAGTACACAAATCTAAACCTGAAATCCTGAATTTAGATTATCCTCACTCCATCGGTCCCTATCTACACTTAAAAATATTTAAAATTCATATAGTGAACTAACAACTCAATAAATTATCAAAGCTTTTAACCACAATCAATACAAGATAATAGATTTAACATAATTGTAATCATTCAATCTAAATCAATATAAACATGTAACAATAAGAATAAATGATAATTAATATGAATAATATCAATGTATATGAACATTAATGGGAATCAATACTAATAATGTAACTTAGAATTGATGAGCAGTAATCATATAAAGGATCCGTATATTTTATCCTTCATATACCAATGATTAATATAATGTAGTAGTAATTAAATTCATGAATCTATGCAGATTTATAATTTCCACCTTATATTTATCCATATGACATATATATATATCACATCAAGCAAGTATTTTACATTTATTCTTCATATTCTATGAACATTGATATTGCCACTTCCTGTCTTTCAATATATCATATCAAGAAATCTCTTTATACCTCTCATTTTCTATCACTTAGGATTACACCATAAATATTATTTCAAGAAAAGCTCATTGACCCACCCTCTTATATAGAGTAATATGTCTCAAGCCAATCTGAATCAGCCAATCATTTTTAATTAATCTTTTTTGGCTTTACACACATTTCATATCATATATATCATAATAACAAACTTCTTGCATACATATTTTGCAATTATCATAACATGAAAATCTTTTTATGGTACTCATCAGTTTTTATACCAAAAAATATATTTAACAAGATGAACAATAACTTTATGCATATCATATATTTCACGTTCAGATTTAGCATATTGACTCTTAATCATTTTATACTGTTGACCTCGATTTTGCCCAGACATGGGCATGGTGACTTGAGTTGACCAAGTAAACCTTTGACTTGGTCAACCCAAGCCTTAATGGGTCAAAATTGACCCATTAAGCCCTTTAAGAGCTCAAATCAATTTTAAATTAATTCCAACTCATTCATGGCTCAAACCTCATACCCATTAGACCTATTTGACTGAGTTGACCAAGTCAACACATGACTTGGTCAATCCAAGTCATAATGGGTCAAATCGACCCATTAAAACTCATTTAAATCCTTATTTAAGACCCATTTAATGCCTAAAATCAATTCCCTCTGTTTTAAAATTCAAACCACGGCCTAAATAGCCTGGTTTCCCTCCCATTAAGCCTCTGATTTCATCCCAGTCGTTGAGGATAGGTTTAGGTGCCTTAAATATTAAAAATCTTGTCCAATTTTGGATCTTTTTTCACCCTTACTCTCTCTAGACCTCCAAAAACTCTGAGATTCCAGAGGGGAGATCTAGAGACATCCCTCCACCTTTTCCGACCAAATCCCGACGAACCCGACTAGCCGGCGGCGAAATTCCGGCGACCTAAGGCCAAATCCGTTCAAGGCTTCGATCCAGTCGATCCGATGCCCGATTGATCGTGGTTGCAAGAGGAGAAACGTACGAGGACAGTCTACAAGTGCAACCATATAAAGATTTCGAAGATCCAACGGTTAGATCTTCTTAAAACCATTAGAATAGACTAAACACTTAGATCTAAATAGATTCTTATACGTTGCATTTCAAATCGAAAAAAGACATCCCCATGATTTCTGTACATCTATAGAACTTAGGTTTAAAATTTCGCTAATTTTTATCCACCCGATCGAGAGAACGAAGGAAAAAATGGTTTAGGGTTTCGGTCCGGCGACAACAGGCCCTAGGGGCGTCCTGGACCGTTGATCTCGCCAATCAACGGTCCGGATCGCGTGACTGCCGCGGTCAGGGTTGACCGCGGAACCCCAGCGCGGTTCCACGCGCCACGTGGCGTCATCTTGGCCTCCCGTTCGGACCGCGCCGATCCAACGGCTCTGGATTGAGCTGACGTGGATAAGTGGCCGCGGTTTGATTGCGGCATGATTGCCGCAATCATTGGCCGACGGCGCAATCATTCTCTACACGGTTTTAAAAAACAGTAAAATTACTATTTTAAAATATTATTTTAATTATTTTATTATTATTATTATATAAAATTTTTCTTTAATTTTTTCATATGGCTTTTTGGTCGCCGGATAGCCACCAGAAATATTTTTCGACGGCTTTTAACCACAGGAAAAAGTCGCTAGAAATAAATTTCTAGTGGTTTTTTTGGGGTGAAAAGTTTTTCCTAACCGGTTTTACGGTGAAAATTTTTCAGCCAAAAAAATTTGTGAATAATAGGTGATTTTCCTGTAATGAGAGTTTTTTAGTATTTAGAATTTATTAAGGACCTTGAAATCCAATGCTATTTTGTCTTCCAAATAAATCAAATATAAAGAATGGGATCTTTTATTTAATGATTTAACATTTAATTAAAGTTAAGTTTAATTGAATTGCTATAAAATTTTGTTTAGTTTGAGTTAATTAAAATTTGTTTGTTGTTTAAAGATTTTCATTTGATTTATTTAAAAATTTTATGATTTATTTGAGTTTTGAATTAATTTTTAATTAATGTCTTATGATTATTTAATTTTATTTTGGATTTTCATTTTTTTATTTACCTTTTATTGATTTTCTTATATTCATTTTTTTTTAATTTTACTTATATTTTATTTTTAACTTATTTAACTTAGATTCATTAATCTCTTTCATTTATTTAAGGTTGATTGGTTTAATTTATTATTCTATTTTCTTTTCATTAATATATTATTTTTATTTTTATTCATTTAGAATTACATGCATTATGCTTTAAGAAAATCTTTAGTTGAGGGTGATTCATTAGTGCTGCGTATCCTTAAACTTGGCACTAACGTGTGAAGTTTTTCTCGCTATTGGGTTTAGGGGATTCTATTCACATAAATGGCTTTGAAGGCTTAGGGGCCCTAAGTTTAAGATAGTTGCATCATTGATGCTTGACCAGTGGTTCCCGTAACTTATCCATTTCGAAGAAATGGAGGCAACTGAGTCCATTAGCTTTTATCTTCAAGTAGCTCTAGATGTACGTACTCGCATAAGACTTAAAAATACAAGTATTGATACTTAATATGTTCAAGTTTTTAAGCTTATATGTTTGTGAAAGTCATAAGAGATACTTGGAAATGTCATACCTACAAACAATCTATAAGGAATTAAGAGATATCACATTTAACATACATTATTTTTAAAACTCATGAAATTACTAAGTGAAGTTGTGTTTAAGGTGCTTTACAATCATAAAAATTATGATACATTTAATTACATACTAATTGGAGAGATTAACATCAAGATGCAATCTTTATTATGTAGTAGATATAACTCATACACATTGTCCTTTTATTAATTAAAATATCATGCTTTTAGCAATTATGAAAAATTTATGTGTGAAATTCATAGTATCATTAATGGCTTGAAAATATATGTGGATATATCTCTACAAATTTCCATTCCAAAAATATATAGGATGAACCACGAAATTCTACACAAACTAATTTTACATTGACTTTGGAGTATAATAATTCAAAAGAAAAGCTATTCACATTATACAAAGATCATTACTCAAAGTCATTCTCATTTATTGCTTCATATTCATATTGAATATGTTAAATGCAAAATAAAAAAGGTGGTGTATTTGCAATAACAACAAGAAGATATGGAACACATGTTAGGATTCATTGGATATTCAAATAATTTGATTGCCTTTGAATTGCATGTTAAATCATCGAGAGAAGAATTATATGAAGCGTATTTAAGTCCATTGAAATGCAAAATTAAGATTTTCTATCTTTCACGTTTGAAGTAGCGTTTTCCAAGAGAGCGAGAGATATCATCTTTTCACTCAAGATGGAAAATGAGGGAAATAAGAACATAATTGTTTAAATTGTGGGCCACAACCTTTTTGTACTTTAAATATATTTATTTTATTTATGTACATCTTTAAAATAAAATAAATACTTGGTCTCTATGCAATATTTAATTCAATACAAAATTAAATGAGATGCCACATGAGCCCAATACCAATTTAATTCTTAAATAGATCATGAATTTAATTGGATCAATTTTAGATAGCTTCTGATGTATAATATTTTATTTATATGGGCTCACAAAACAAAATTTCCTAATAATCTTCCACTTGGTTAACACACACACATATAATTATACATTATTAAATAATTGTAATAGCTTAATATTTGTTATTTTTATGAAATAACATTTCTAAACATTCTGGTCCATCAATTATATCAATATAGAATCAAACTGATCTTTGTTACATTCTTTGTAATAAGACCCATCAATGACCACCATAATAATATAATTAATGACATAGATCAAGTATAAATGTGTATTATGAAAATTTTATATAATGTGATCTCAAAGCATTACTATTTTCAGTAGTTATAATATTATAACTTAAAAGAGTTAAAACAAAAAATTTAGTACTTTATGCTAAACTGCAAATGAAATTAAGTAATATTATTTTCAGAGTTTTTAATAATCAAAATAATAACACTTTAGTTTAATAAAAAAATAAGCTCATAATAATTAAGTAATACAAATAAACTTCCATTATGCTAGCATATTATCAAAATAAATTACACCCAAATGCTCATAAAATACTTTAAGCGGTAATCCTTTTGTAAGTGTGTCTACAATTATAAAGTTTATAAAAATATATTCAATTGAAATTTAAGAACACTTAACCTTTTTCTTCCAACAAAAAACTTAATGTCAATGTTATTTGATTTTGATGAGCTCCTATTATTCTTGGAATATAACTTAGTTGTTTTATTATTATATTTTATATTTAATAGTTTATCATTGTCATTAATGATATGTAGCTCTGTGATAAAATTTTTACAATCATATTCATTGATTTGAAATCT
Source organism: Dendrobium catenatum (assembly GCF_001605985.2). Taxonomy (NCBI): domain Eukaryota; kingdom Viridiplantae; phylum Streptophyta; class Magnoliopsida; order Asparagales; family Orchidaceae; genus Dendrobium; species Dendrobium catenatum. The sequence continues at coordinate 486,960 of NW_021319168.1, forward strand.
CATAACAAGTAATAAACTATACTTCTATTATAGAAGAAGATGTAAGTTAGTACTTTTCCAGGATATAGCTCCTCCAGCTAACATGAAAATATTGCTTGAAGTAAATCCCTTACTATCGAGGCAACCAACGAAATTAGAGTCGGAATATCCCACAATCTATAAATGACCATATCTCTGACGACATGAGCATGAAATCTCTTATCCTTTTTAGATTCCTCATATGTAAAACTCCTTAAGTAAAAGAAGCTAAACTCTCAAACATTGAGGTATCTTTTGATGCGATGGCTAGAATTTTTTTAAGAAACTCTACAATTAAGCTTGCTCACCCTAAAATAATTCTGAGATGGGCGAGCTACTAAGAAGTTATAGTAACATGATAAAATCGTGAGGCTCTTAGGTCAAAGCGAATAATATCTTGATAGTTAAGAGTTTGTACTGTTAAAAATGATATTAGAGTAATACACCAGTCGGAAGATGTGAACTAAGTATTATACAAGATAAAGTGCTACACCATGGGAGCTACCTTTTGAACCTTGTATGAAAACAAGTGTTACATGATGGGAGCCAACACAAACTTACAGGGTCACATCTAAAATCATATTTGCCTGGTGGGCGATTTTGGGATAAAAATGCTTACGAGGACGTCAATTACTTAAGTATGGGAGACCGTGAAGTCCCTTAAGTAAAAGAAGTTAAACTTTTAAATATTGAGATACATTTTGGTGTAAGGGCTGAAATTTTTATAAGAAACTCTGTAGTTAAGCATACACATCCCAGAATAATTATGAGATGGTAAACCTACTAGGAAGTTATATAAACAGGATAAATTGTGGGACTTTTAGGTCAAAGTAAATAATATCTTGATAATTAAGAATTTGGATTGTTACATCATAACATGTTTCATTACTTTCCAATGATCAATTTCTGAATTACTTAAATATTTATTAAGCATTTAACAATATATGCAATATCCAAATATGTACAAACTTGAGCTTACTTAAGACTCCCTACTATCAATACATGAGGGATCTTATTCATATCTTGCTTTTCAATTTTATTTCTTGGGTATTAACGAGTATTAGATTTTTTCCAATTTGACATGGGTGTATCTCATGATGCACAATCTTTTATGTTAAATTTGTCAAACACTTTATCAATATAGACTATTTGTTATAAACCAAGTATACCACGAGAACGATCCCGATAAATTTGTATACTAAACACAAATGATACATTTCAAAGACATTTTCTTTCAAATTTATTTGAAAAAGATTTCTTAGTCTTATGCAATAAGCTCATCTAATTACTTGCTAGTAGAATATCATTGACACATAATACCATGAGAATAAACTTACTCTTATTAATTTTAGGATAAATGCATTGATCAACAATGTATTTTTAAAGCAAAATAAAGAAATTATTTGATCAAATTTCTTATACCATTGATCACAGGATGTTTGCTCTAAAACATATATAGATTTATTTAATCTACACACCAGATGTTCAAATCAAATGACTGAAATTTTTTTTGTTGCATCATATGTATAATTTCCTTAATATCTCCATTAAAGAATATAGTCTTTACATCCATCTAATGTAGCTCCAAATCATAATAAGTTAAAAGTGTCATAATGATTCTAAAAGAGTCATTCAATGAAATTGGAGAGAGACTCTTTATAATCAATGTCTTCCTTTAAGTGAAACCTTTAGCAACTAGATGTTCTTTATATATTTTTATATTACCTTTTGCATCCCTTTTAGTTTTAAGAATACATTTACAACCAATAAATTATGCTCCTTTAAAATTTTTTTAAAAAACCCAAACATCATTTTCTTTCATTAATTTTCTCTCAAATTTTATGAAGTCTATCCAATTTTGAGAACTAAAATATTATTTGACCTGAATGAATAAGATTGAGTCTTCTTTTAATCCTATATTAAACATATACTCTTAGAGATATACAATATAATTATCTAAAATTACTATTCTCATTTCTTTTGTAGATCTTCTTAATGACACTAGAATTTGGGTTGTTGTCCTTCAATGCGAGTAAGAAATAACTCAAGAGTATTTTAATTATATGTATTTATAATTATACTAATAATAGGCATGGTTATTTGATTATTTTAATTATAATAATAGGAATAGTAATATATTTCTCCTCAAAATTAAAATCTCTAATTCTATTACTTCGATTATATTCAACATCCTCGATAAATTTAGCATTGCCTGCCTTAAAAAAGATTTTATTTAAGGAATCATAAGACTTAAAGCCTCTTGATCTTTCATAATATCCAACAAAATAGCAGCTAATAATTTTTAAGTCCAATTTTTTTTCATTAGACATATATGATCTAACCTCAAATGGACATCCTAAATATGAAAATGCATAATATAAGTCTTCTTTCTAGTTCACAACTCATATGATATTTTTTCTATTTCTTTGCTTAGAATTATATTAAGAATATAAACAATAATTTTTAAGGCTTCACCTCAAAGTGATTTTAGTAATGAAGAATGATTAATCCTACTTCTAACTATATCTTTTAAGGTTATATTTCATCTCTCAGTTATATTAATTTAATTTGGAGTCTCTAGCATAATGTATTGAGGAACGATATGAAGTCACACTCTACTAAATATTTTGTAAAAGGGCCTAGACATTATTGTTTACATGATACATCATATCCACCATGATATTTATCATTATTGTCAGATTTGACAACTTTAATCTTCTTACCAAGTTGATTTCCAACTTCAACTTTAAAGATCATAAATACATCCAGGATTTTAATATTTTCATGTATTAAGTACCTATAACGAGAATAATCATCTATAAAAGTAATAAAAACCTATTGACTATTCTAAGAAGTTGTAAGAAATGTATCACAAATATTTGTATGTATTAATTCCAATATATTTAAGTTTCTTTTAGTACCTATTTTCTTAATATTTGTTTTCCCTTAATACATTCAATATAAATGTTAAAATCAGTATAATTAAGAAATTTAATAATTTCATCTCACACAAATCTTTTAATTCTTTGTTTAGAAATATGTCATAAACATATGTGTTATAATATAAAAGAATTCTCATCAATTAATTTTTTCTTTATGTCAAAATTATTTATATACAAAGTTTTATTTATATGTGAGGCAAAAATATCTAGTTTATTATATAGATTATCAATCAAAAAATCTATACCAATAATTGTTTAACACTAAATTAAAGAAATTAAATTTTTTATTTTTAAGTACAATCTATGTAAGCTTACAGCTCTAACAGGAGCTTTGTTGTCATTTCTCGCATAGATGAATCTTTCAATTTCAATTAGCACTTGACTCTTTAAACAATCTTGCATAGCCACACTCATGTGAGTAGTTACACATGTATCTGTCTATCAAATATGATTATGTACTAAGACCAAATTAACTTTAGAACAAATAAGATTTAGAAGTTTACCCTTTTTCATGAGTTAGTTAGCATATTTTGAATAACATTATTTACATGACCAGTCTTCTAATAGAAAAAACAAGCAATTAAAAACTAGATTTTGCTTATGTTGCACTTTAGATTGTAAAGTTTCTTTATCTATAGTTTTTTTAACTTTATAATTCCTTTTCTTTTTAGTGGAAATATCATGAGAAGAAGAAGCTAAGTGAGTTTTTTTAATCTTTTCTTATTTTAATCTTTTTTTTCTCTTGCACACACTGATCAACAATGAGCTCATTAAGAGTCTCTTTTTTTAGTATTATAATTTATCTTAAAAGGTCTGAATTGTGTAGAAAGAGAGATTAAGAGTAGATGCATAAGAATATCATTAAACAGTTCTAATTTTAGTGGTCTTAGTCTTGTAACAAGATTATATATTTTTATAATATATTCTCTTATATTCTATTTGCCTTTATATCACATTGAAACAAATTTACTAAGAATAATACTTGTTTTGACCTTTTTAAAATCTATAAAATAGTCTGCTATTTGTCTTAGAAACTTCTTAGCATTATCCTCCTCGGGCATTGCACCTCTGATGGTATTTGGAATAGAGTGATTCATGATCATAAGTATTTTCAAAATTTGCTTTTTGTTCAATAGTGCATTTCACAGTAAGGGCAAGATAGTGTTTAGTCTGAATTGCATAATCTAAATCTATACACCCAAGAATAATAATAATATATTTTTTCCATTTATTAAAATTAGAGCCATTAAGCATTGAAATGTTATTTAAATTGATAGATATTGAAGAAATATTAACTGAAAAATAATAAAAAAATGAGCTCATAATTAGTAACAGTGTAAGGTGGGCCCTATATAAAAAAACCCAACATAATATTATAATCTAATCTTTTAACAAAAAATATAATTTGTAAATGACATTACTTTTAATATTATAATAAATAATAATAATAATAATAAATTATGTCAATAATAATCCTTTTTTGGACCAACTTACTATATTCTAGCAAAAAAATAATATTCATTTGAGTCGATTATTTTTTGCATAGACTTAAATAGATCTTTAGTATTACTTAATTAATTTGAGTCACTTTCGGGTCAATTTCGGGTTGTTGGGTCAACCCGAACCCGACCCGATTTTTTAAACGGGTTGATTTGTTCAACTCGAACCCGACCCTTTTCGGATTCGGGTTGACCCGAACCCGGATTTTTCCGGGTCGGGTTCGGGTCGTGTTTCGGGTCGTGTAAAAAATTGACACCCCTAACTTTTCCCTATAGAAAAATATTCATCATAGTTTACTTAAGTTTAATTAATTCCATGAATTAACTTTAACATGCATGGAGAAAATATTAGTTAAAAAAAATACTAAATCACCTCTAATCAAGCAATACATTGAAGGAATTCAATGCATCATATGTGATTTTAACATGCCAGCAATGCATCATAATTTTTCTAATGGTTACGACTTTTGGAGAAGTAATTCACTTGATTGCCTGCATCGATTAAAAAAAATTTGGGGAAGAAGATGACGCAAGGAAGAAGAATTATAGAGTGAAGGAATTTTCTAAGATAGAAATAAAGAAGTTTTGAAAAATTTGACAATTACATTACAACGAAAGCCAAAAATTTCCAAATGAAAATTGTTCTCAAATGAAGATTTCATTTGACTGAAAAACACAAAGATTAGTAACATGATTACACAAAAATCATTTCTCATTGATTCAATATAAAAATAAGGCTCTAATAGCACTTGTTAGGCTTCATTGGAGACAAAAATAATATGATCGCTTCCGAATTACATTTTAAATCATCAAGAAAAAAAATCATCTGAAGCGTACCTGAATCAATTGAAATGTATAATTGAAATTCTTAGTCTTATACATTTGAAGCGGCGTTCTTCAAGAAAACAAGAGATTCATTTTTTTTTTACTGAAGATGGAAAATTAGGGAAATGAGAACTTATCCTCGTAAACTGGGGACCACGACCCTTCTATACTTTAAATGTATTTATTATATTTTAGACAATCATTAAAATAAAATAAATAATTGGACTCTAGACAATATTTAATTTTACACAAGAGATGCCACATAAGTCAAATACTAATTTAATTCTTAAATAGATTACAAATTTAGGTAGCTCAATTTTTGATAGCTTCTAATGTATAATACTTAATTTATATGCATATATTTATATGGAACTACATAAAAAATTTTCCCAACAATTCATGTATGGCGACTATGGCACAAAATATATATTCATATATGCTTGCATTGAATATACTAATATCGCAATTTAAATATATATCTTGACCCTCCAACAACTCTACATCAATATTTGATAACCAAATATACATACATGAATGAAACATAAACAAGTGCAAGTTGTCCAACATAACTATTGTCATGATTTTATTAAGTAATGAAACATTGATACAAGAAAAAGATAGCTAAGAGATGAGTAGAAGTCAACAAAAGTTTACATGGATTTAAATTTCACAAGAAAAATAAACATCACATTAAGATTTATTTTGGAATACCATAATCTTTATTCTTTCATGATCTATCAAAAAAGATTTTAATATATATACTCAAATGCCAGAAATGTTTCAACATTATACACTGCTGGAAATTCATCACTTACCGGCGGTTCTCCAACCGCTGGAAATAACGGCGGTTTAACCGGTGGTTTGACCGCCAGGTTTTACCGGCGATTATGTAAATTTAATCCGTCATAAATAGCGGCAGTCCAGACACCGCCACCCGCCGGAAAATGCCCTAGAATAAACCATCCCGAGCTTTCCATTTCATTCCGTCCGCTTGCTCTCTCTCTCCTGCGCGTCGCTCGCCCCGGTCTCGTAATAAAACCGGCGGTGACCAGCGCTAGGACCGCCGGAAGATAACCAATGGTATGAATACCGCTGGAAAACAGTCAGTGAAAAAAACCGCCGGTAAAACACCGCCGAAAAAAAAAAAGTTTTCGGCGCCGTTTTTTCCGGCGATTTTTGAACCGCCGACAAGCCGCCGGTGTTTTGCAAAACCGCCGGATCACGATTAGTAACCGCCGGAAAGAACCGTCGGTAATGAGTGATTTTCCTGTACTGATATAATTCATCAAAATAACTCTAACATTTTATTCTCATGTATAAGAGAGGCATTTAGCATAAATAACCTTCAATTGGGATATAATTATTTACAAAATCTATAGATAAGTAATCTTAATATTTTTTTCATTCACCAAATAAGCATATCACAAGAAGTTAGTGCTTGCATAACCCTTTAAACAGATAATGATAACTTTCCGTTTTTATTGATATAATGCTTATACAAATGAGCCAAACATAAAAGAGGAAAGTGTATATGAAACAATGATATCAAATGTTCAATAGATCATATAATGTCACTGCAACTTTAAATATCTAGATTACAGTTCTATTTATCATACTCTTCTAGAAATACAAATGTAGCCTTGAAGCTAATATACAGTTTATCCATACATTCTAGTAATACAAATGCAATTAAATTATACAAATAAATGACCTCTTGCCATGAACAAGTTCCCATATTATCATAATGAACAACCATAATATGAACAAATTAAAAGCATTATTATCTGAACGAAAGCAAACTAGATTGATATATTAAGATGTAAAATAAGAGAGGAAAATAGGCTAGCTTCACCTTCCTAAAGGAGAATACTCGCTGATTTCCTATTTTGAATTGTAAATGGAAATGAATAGAAACTCCTATAGTTTTGGAATATATATATATATATATATTATTACTATTATAAAAGGGGCTTGAGTTTCCTTCCTCCGACAAATCTTGTTCATCCATTCTACTTATTTTTTAATTATCTTGGCCGTCCATTCTATTAAAAATAATTAATAAATAAAAAAAATTCACATTTATACTATCCCTTCATTTCATTATACCGAATTAATAAATCTATATTACTATATAATAGTTATACAAATTAATGCCCGTTATTATAAATTAATGCTACTTAAATTCTGCATATAAATATTTTCTGAATTCTTCCCATAAATAATCCTGATCTTATATTAATAAATTTAAATAAATCTCCAACATTCATTTTAAACTCTTCATATTCTCTTATATTTTTGATCCGGTAGCCGAACAGTTTGGCTTGGTTAAGTGACCTGACGGTTTGCTTTAAAAAAAAAATTTAACGCTTAAATTTCTTCGGTCGGGCGTTCCTAATAGCCGAACGGTTCGCGGTATTAAAAGAAACGTTTCTTCCAATTCCATTCCCCAACCTTTATTTCTTCTGTTCGCCTGAAAGAGTCGCAATAGGGGCTTATTCGCCTTCTTCTACTCCTATCGGATCGGAAGTCGCTAGCATCGTGTGAAGAAGAACCTTGAAAATTTATGTCTTCCGTTCACCTTTTTTCATATCTGAAAGAGTCGCTGTGAGGGGCTTCTTCTCCTTCTTCTTCTTCTCCTTCTTCTTCTTCTCCTCTCGGATCGGAAGTCGCTAGGGCATTGTGTGAATAAGAATTTCATTATTTCTTCGGATTCACTCTCCCTCTCCGTCACTTCTGCATCGCATGAAGGACATTGCTCAATATGGCAAAAAGTTTGCAAAGTAAATACTTAAGAAGCTTAAAAAAACAACCAGCACAAATTCATGTTTTGCTAAGACCAGTATAATTGATTCAGACGGATCTTGAAGAAATCAAGATTTCCTCACCAAGGCAGCAAGGACGGAACAGAACCAGACTCGTGAAAGAAGAAAGGGAAGCAGGTGAAAGCAATTGTATTAACTGATGGTTAAAAGTCCTAGGTATAAGCTATATAAAGACCTTTCTGTAAAGTGGAGTGATACACACACCAATAAAAATATGCCACGTGTAATACAAAGAGGTTCTAACTAATTATTTTATATGTATCTTCTAAAAGGTCTAAGTCATCCCTCGATCAGTAAGGCTTCTGCGTCATTTACCAGCCTCAATGGTTATATAATTAATGCAATAGCTTGAGTACTAAGATTGCAACCTGCAAAGCATAGAATTTTTTCTTTCCATGCAGTTTGCTGCATTAGTAATGGATTAGGATAATTTGATCCATTGAATGTTATTCTAATTATGTTTTTCAATTTTTTTTTCAAAAACCTTGTTCATATTGATATCTATTGGATTCACGCTATCTAAATTTGTTTAAACATTTAGTATTAACTATCTGAGTTTCACATCATGCTACATGATTTTTTTTTTTGTTTATATTGTTCCCACAGAGACCTGATCTAAATGCCCGAATAATCTACATAGATGTTGTGTTTGACCTGTTCCATGCAGGGCATGTGGAGGTATGGTATTTATTTTAGTTTTTCATAGATGTTTTTAAAACATAAATGTTTTAAAAACCACTTTCAACTAAATAGACCCTTGTAGTGAATACATGGCAATGAATTATTACCTCCATAAAACATTCACGAAATCTTTATTTATGTAGTTATTAAAATGTGGCATGATTCAATCACCCTCTACATAGTTTATTTAACTTATTTAAGAAATACACAGAACATAGTATTATTTTTCATTATGGTTTTTGTAGGCTGAAATTTGTTGTATTTCAACATTCAAAGATCTTAATGAGTGACTTATGATAGAGATTTTGCCTTTAAATGGGTGTAGAAGACAGAGCCCGGATGCAAGACATATTAGCCACGTCCATTGTAGTGATTTCTGTAATGTAATTTTAACATTTCTTTTCACTCTTTGAATTATTTCATGTTTTGCAAATTGAATTTTTTTAATTTCTCTATTGCATATTAAGAATTTTATTGTATTATTTCAGTTGGACAATTTTCGATGTTTCTTTAATCAAATTGTGGTAGGTGGGCTTTTTTTTTTTAATTAGTAGATTTCATAAACTATTCTTTAGATAGAAAGGATTCTTTTTAGAAATTAATATTCATTTTACATTTATTATGTCTACGAGAACATTAGATTGAGTTTTGATTCATTGTTGTTTTTTTAAGTACACCTAATGAAATGCTTTCATTCTTTGGTGCTTGAGAAACATCATGTAAATTATGTTCTATATCTCTTAGCTTGCAACACATTTAGCTCATTCAAATATTAATATAATTGGTAGTCTCACATGAACTCTATATGTTTTGTTCTTTCCCAAGATTTTTTTGTTGATTGATGATCAGTTTATTCCATATGATAAGCTAGTGCATCATTGAAGAAAAGGAGAGGTTGAAGAAGAAAGCATAGTTTCATGACCTAGAGAATCAAGCTATCCTCTTACAGGACCGAAGATATTGATCTTTTGTAATAAAGTTGTTATGTTAAGTTTTTGGACAATTCAACATTTTCAAGGCAAAAACATCATGTAACCTCTGAACAAATATGTCTTCAATTTTTTGTACTAATATATTGCATAGATTTTTGAAGTAAATGATAGTCTAATGCACTATCATCATGTGATGCTTCCTATAGGTACAACACTTTCTAGGGCTATCTACTAAAAAGTGGTGAAGAAAATGACAAAAAGAATATCGCAGAGGATGTGTGCTATTTTTTTTTTTCTGTTGCATTATTTGAACAAAATATATATAATTTTCTATTTTGTTGAGAGCTCATGCTTTGTAGTTTTTCTATCATAATATATTATGTTCCAATTGAAGTATGAAAGGTTTTAAAATATATTATCTTTAACCTTTCAACTATTCAACATAGCAAATGATACAATATATTTAGTTACGATTCCTTGTAGGATTTATTTTGTTGTTTAGATGTTTCATGGCATTTCCTAACCAATTGTTGAATTTCGGAATGATGTTTGATTTCACCATTTTATTAGTATATTGTTATTCAGTTGCACCAATTTTCATCAGTCCCACTAAAAAAAATCAAATTGAATTTAGTACGCTATTCATGTTAAAATAAATAAAAAAATAATAACATAAGGAAAGCTAAGTCATTGAAAATGTTTGCTAAAAAAAATGATAGCAAAAAATCAATAATTCATGATTTCTTTTTATTAAAATTATTTTTTTTATTTGCACTCATTTGTTTAAATTATTTTTAATTTGATCTTATAAATATTTGTATTAATTTAAAAATTCTTCTAACTTGCACAAAATATATTTTGTTAATTTTTTAAACCTCATTAATATTAAAATTATGCACATATGTTAACTAAATTTTCTAAATCTTAAATTATTTAGATACAAACTCTAATTGTGGGTCTCCGAAAGGATTCCGCTCGTGTGGTTCGAATGCAAAGGGTACGATCACACTATCCCGTAGGACAAAATGGTCGTAAGCCTTTACAATTGACACAAGCAGGCCGATGGAAGAGCAGATAGAGTTATAGATACGATTAGCCATGGAGGATAGCGGGTTTTCACCTACGCACCTCGATGGATAATAATATCTATGACCCTAAATTCAAGAGATTTCCCCCATTCGATGCATCAGCTCGAATGAGGTTTATTTGATTGTGGGGATCGGTTTCCTACAGGCGCGAGCCCCCGTAGTTAATTACATCTTAGACCTCGGTCTAAGAAAACTCTCGATTAAGGATGTTAGATTATCTCCTCTAATGGGTTTAGTGCAAGGGGGTTTCTAGGCTTCCTAATCAAAGGGGAATGTCCCAACTTGGTTCAATCAATCACACAGGGTTCAATCAACATCCGGCCGGCTCGAAGAAGTGGAAACTGGAGAAAAAGAGAGAAGACACGCACTCAAACAAGAATGAGAGAAAGAGGGAGGCGGCATCATCTGTGTGACGCGGATAGGTATGATTTATAGCTCCGAAAGAATGGAGAACTTACCCGCCAATAAGGTGTATGGAGGTACACTTGTACCCTCCACCTTTAGACCCTAAATCTATAAAAGATGTAGTGTTGTACATACAACACTAACATCTACGACCTAACTAATGCAGTCCTGGACTTATTCCTTGCCTGACAAAAGAAGCCAGCTAAAACCTCCTAAACGCATAAAATCCATGCTGTCCAGTCTATATGAGAAGGGTGGGTAGTTTAGACATTGAAATTATGATCGACAACTAAAGAAATCTCTAATTGATCCCACACTTATGAGTGGTATAATACTCCTAAAACTAATGCAATTAAATTTTAATTTTAATTAATTAATAATGTAATTTATGCTAGTTGAAGTCTCTAAATCATATATGTATGAATTTTAAAAAGGGCTTTATAAAATAATTTTTGAATGACTAAACTTCCTCAGGTCCGGCACTTCATTCTCATAGGCCAGATTATCCGGACTCTACCCGCAGACGGGGAAACTTGTCTAATAGAAGAGAGAATGCGTGCATGCGCCCCCGGACGGTTCTGGCTATTCCCTAAAGTCGTTATGTTTCTATGTGAGTTAACCTTAAAATTTTTATTTAATAATTACGAGTATAAAAATTTTATCCCTAAAGAGCCTAGCGGTCAGACACAAGCACATGCAAAAAGAAACCTATAAAAAGTATGCCGGTTCTACTGCGCAAACAAAGTAAGTAAATTACAGCACAGAAACAAAATCCAACGAAAAAAAATATCCATGGCAAGTGCCATACAATATTACATCACAGAGTACAGTAAGTAATGGTGGCCGGGCTCCACCGACAACAACCCAGAAATGATGCAAATCTTTAAAATGAGACATTTTACATCTTCAGCCTTCTTCTTCACTTCCTTGATTCGTCTTTGGATCGTCTTCTTTCCTTCCGGCTCCTCGTAGTGGATCCTCCAAAAGGATATCCAAATGAAAAAGGAAACCCCCTGTA
>NW_021319168.1:499289-509335 GCF_001605985.2 Dendrobium catenatum
TCAAAAACTGTCTACATGCACCAACCTCCGGGCTTCCACGATTCAATTCATCCCAACTACGTCTGCAAACTGAAGAAAGTCCTATACGGCCTCAAGCAATCACCACGGGAGTGGTATGCTACTCTCTTCAACCATCTGATCAACTTCAGGTTTCACATCAGCAACTCAAACCCCTCGCTTCAGATTTAGGGCAAAGAAGGGGCAAAAATATTTTTTTAGAGGGGGCAAATTGCTTAACTGCCCTGACCTGTAATTAAAAAAAAAATTTAAGGGGGGGCAATTGCCCCCCCTGAAAGCAACTTGGTTCCGCCCTTGGGTCCACTATGTGTTTGGTTGCTTTTCCCTCTGTTATCTTGGATGGTTAGCATTTGGTCCTATGGTTGGTCTGAGGTGGAGGCTTGGTTGTCGCTATGTTTTTCCTTTTGTAGTTTCCTGGGGGACTTTTGATGGCTTCAGTTTATTTGGTGTTGCTAACTATTGTTGGCTTTCAATTTGTTGGATGATTTTGCTGCAGTTTGCAGGGTGGTGTCTCATGTATGGCTGGGTTAGTGCTATTCAGTGGGTTGGTCTTTCTGTTTTGGTGGAGGATTTATGATTTAATTGCTTTGATAAGTTCTTCTCTGCTTACAGTGTTTTTGGTATCTGCTTCTTATATTATTGTTATTATGGTTATACTCTTATAGGGTTGGTGTTTGGCCTTGGGTACCCTTTTGGCTGGGGTATTTTGATTATTTATTTTGTCTCCTCCATCATTGCTTCAGGCTCTGCCTTCCGACTATTGTTTGCCTCCTTTAAGGACCATGTAATAATTTTTTATAATAACACATAGGCACCTCGGAGGGTTTCAACTAATAAAAAAAAAGAATAAGTTTTTCCAATTATTAGAGGTAATTTTAAAATTTAAATTAAACATTCAGGTTCTGGGAAGGGGAAGGAAGTCCAGGAATAGAAGTTCAGAGTCTGATCCCGTATAGGTATTTTGTCCTTTTGATTTTTATACAGTCATGGCTTTTCTGTTCTGCTTTTCTTTCTGTCTGAAAGCCATGAGCTGTATATTTTGGGGAAGAAAAAGATAGATGATCTGTTCCGCTGCATTTGATGTTTATAGTAGCTCTATGTGCGTCTGTTTCTATATGTAATGTTTGGAAGAAAGTTCTGAAACAAATTCCAAAGCCAGATCCTAAAATCAGTTCAGTTCAGGCACCACGACCCGATGCGAGCGGGATCCGTCCCGGTCGGGTTGGGTCGTGACATTATGCTTACTTACAATAAAACTATTATTGTTTACTCTAATTGTAACATTTATTCTACTAAAATAAAAATAATATTTCTAAGTCCTACCACTGAATAAAAATAAGTAAAAAAAGTTAATACAATTTTAATAAAATATTTTGGATTTATGCATGTAAATATTATATTTTTCCTAATACTGTTCTTAGTTTTAAATGTTGATAAGAGCATATGTATCACTATATCTCTGTCGAGATTGTATGGGTGAAAATAATATTTGTGGACTTCCTATAATTTTAATATATTCATAGAACTTATAATATTCAAACATCATATGTTAAGGCATGCCAACATTATATCTCAATACTCCTGATTGTCTTGCATTTCTACATCGAGGCTATACATTACACTAAGTTTTAACCACACACATGACTATTGTATGCAATAAATGAAGAACAAGATATATTAAAAATATCTATAAATTGTTTAGAGTGTAAGAGTCTACATTAGTACTTAATATATAATTTATATCATCAATTTAAAATAAGAGATCTATTCAAGCGTAGAAGAAATAACAAACAAACACATGTACATTATATTCATAGAAGAATCAAAGTACAAGAGAAGTAGAGAAATTTTATCAACAGAAAGGATCAAAGTATCTTCTCTACGCTCCTTTCTCTACTTACAGAGTTGCTTATACAAATACAGGCTAAACTCTACCAGAAATTGTATCTTGCACTTCTCAGACCTCTATTAGATTTTACTCTAAGATGGTGTTAGAGAAGTATGCTGAAAATATACTAAATTTTACTTAAGTCACTAAACTCCTTTAGAAATAGAACTGAGCATATATTTGTAGGAAAATATAGAAATGTTCTGAAGCGGCACGATGCTTAACAAGGTGGCGTTGTGGCACTAAAGTCGAACTAGCTCCTCGATACTGGCAGGTTTACTCCATTGTGATGCTTAATGATATGGAAGGGTTACTAATTGGATAGACAAGTCCTTTCGTTATGTTGGTCGTGATTCTATAAAGTTATAATTGCTACATTATGATGCTCTAAAAATCAGAGTGTTGTGGCACCCGAGTGTAGTTTTCGATGCTGAGGCGTTTGAATTGTAGCGCTGCAACATTCATTTCTCGAGAACTTGATGCTGCGAAGCTGAATGTTCACTGCAGTGATGTTGCATGTGATCCCAACGTAGCACTAGGATGGCACTGCAATATACAAAAATGATGCTTCGATGGAGTTAATTTTAAAGCAGCAATGTTGTTTCATCTGGAGATGCGGCTCTATCCATTTTTTAATATTTTTTATACAAAAATAACTAAAACAGCATTTCTTTTCTGAAATTTAAATGTAATACACAGTATATAATTTACACTTAACAAATTATCCCCAGCTTAAACTCTTATTTGTCCTTAATCAATAAAAAAAATCTTTACTTTTAATTAATTTAATAAGCAAACTAATATTTGATCATTTGAAATTACTAAAATGTAGTATAAGACATCACATTCTAGTAGTAATTTGAAATGAATAAAGTTAAAATTCTAGTTCTAAAAATATTTAATAATTATCCTAATTAGTCACCCTTGTCAATATTGTTTGTTTTGAATTTATATGTTAGGAATATAACATTGACTATTGAATCTCAAAATGAATGAGGTAGCTTAAAGATTAGATATATTTGTAGTTAAAATTAAAATTTAATTAGTTCACCAACGCCTGTATTAGTTTTCGTACTTTATCCTTTGTAACTTTAAGTATAAGATTGTATTTGAATTTTAAACTTTTAAGTGATATCAAATTTTGAATGTTCTCTTCTTCATTTCTTTTTTTCTCCAAATATTCATTTTAGAACTCTTTCCCTTTTTTTTTATTCTCATGGAGTGCATAATTAATGATTTTGAATATCATATTTGCTTATATCCTCTTGCAATCTTAATATTTTTAATGTAAGAATTTAATAAAATTACTAGTTCTAATTTTAAGTTATCATGATTTTCAATTTTAAGCTACCCATGTCTATTCTTTAGCCTTAATTATTTATCTTTCAATTTAAAGTTCAATATATTTATATATAACTTATAAATTCAAGATAAGTCAATAGCTTAAATGATCTAAGTTAGTTAATTATTAAGTTTTTAAACTATGAATTATAATTTAATATTCATTTAAAATATAATCTAAAATTTTATTATCATCCTAATTGTATACAATAATTTTTTAATTATCATTTTAATGTTTGCTAAATAAATAATCAAAAAGTGCAGATGTTGACTAAATACAATGTAAAAAGTTTTAAGCATAAGTAGAATAAAATCAAATTTAAATACAAGCTCATGGTAACTACAATTAATAACACATGCTTCTTAAATAAATGATAAAAAGCACATAACATGTGATACGCTAACAACAAGATAATTAGTGCTTAAGGCACTACTCTACATCACATCTAAGATGAATCTCAGAGTCATCAAGTCTATCACAAGAAACCATAATCATTAGATCAAAAATGAAAAAGAAAAAAGAAAAACATCATAAAAACTAAGTAACAAAAACTAATAGAACACTCTCATCGCACTCTCTCACTATCCATGAAATGCAAAGTCTCCAAATCAGAAGAATCAGTATCTTTTTCTTCCTCATTATCAGTATCTATAAGATTTCAATCTATGATCATTAACCTTAAAAATATGAAAAGATTTTTTATCCTAAATTTTTATCACATCATATAAATATATTTTAATAATAATAAATGGCCTGGTCCATCTAGACTTAAGTTTTTCATGCTTTTTTTTGCGAATACTCCTGGACGCAACAATCCTAATTAGTCACCCTTGTCATTGTTTGTTTTGAATTTATATGCTAGGAATATAACATTGACTATTGAATCTCAAAATGAATGAGGTAGCTTAAAGATTAGATATATTTGTAGTTAAAATTAAAATTTAATTAGTTCACCAACGCCTGTATTAGTTTTCGTACTTTATCCTTTGTAACTTTAAGTATAAGATTGTATTTGAATTTTAAATTTTTAACTGATATCAATTTTTGAATGTTCTCTTCTTCATTTCTTTTTTTTTCTCCAAATATTCATTTTAGAACTCTTTCCCCTTTTTTTATTCTCATGGAGTGCATAATTAATGGTTTTGAATATCATATTTGCTTATATCCTCTTGCAATCTTAATAATTTTAACGTAAGAATTTAATAAAATTACTAGTTCTAATTTTAAGTTATCATGATTTTCAATTTTCAGCTACCCATGTATATTCTTTAGCCTTAATTATTTATCTTCCAATTTAAAGTTCAATATATTAATATATAACTTATAAATTCAAGATAAGTCAATAGCTTAAATGATCTAAGTTAGTTAATTATTAAGTTTTAAAACTATGAATTATAATTTAATATTCATTCAAAATATAATCTAAAATTTTATTATCATCCTAATTGTATATAATAATTTTTTAATTATCATTTTAATGTTTGCTAAATAAATAATCAAAAAGTGCAAGATGTTAACTAAATACAATGTAAAAAGTTTTAAGCATAAGTAGAATAAAATCAAATTTAAATACAAACTCATGGAAACTACGATTAATAACACATGCTTCTTAAATAAATGATAAAAAGCACATAACATGTGATACGCTAACAACAAGATAACTAGTGATTAAGGCACTACTCTACATCACATCTAAGATGACTCTCACAGTCATCAAGTCTATCACAAGAAACCATAATCATTAGATCAAAAATGAAAAAGAAATAAGAAAAACATCATAAAAACTAAGTAACAAAAACTAATAGAACACTCTCATCACTCTCTCACTATCCATGAAATGCAAAGTCTCCTAATCAGAAGAATCAATATCTTTTTCTTCCTCATTATCAGTATCCATAAGAATTCAATCTATGATCATTAACCTTAAAAATATGAAAAGATTTTTTATCCTAAATTTTTATCACATCATATGAATATATTTTAATAATAGTAAATGGCCTAGTCCATCTAGACTTAAGTTTTTCATGCTTTTTTTTTTTTTGAAATTGAAAAGTCAAATATCTTATCTAGGAGAAAATTCATATTTGAGAACTACACACCCATGCAATTTCTTCATTTTTGCATTGTAAATCTTTGTATCTTCACAAACTTCATTTTTTAGTTCTTTTAGTTTGTCAGCAATTGAAGTACTCTGAAAGTTCATAACATAAAATAAATCTTCATTCTCAAAGATAAATTCTTTCCACTTTAAGGAAAAATGTTTTCTCTTCTTTCCACACATTATCCTAGAAGCCTAAGAAGGATGAGAAAAATAAGAACACTAATCCAAGAAGGACTCTCACAAAGTTAGAGAGAAATAAATGACAAAACTTATCTTTTTATAACTACACAAGTGTTGCAATTTTGACAAATGTGATCTGCACTACGATGATGGTCAGAATTCCATTTTTAACAAGTAAACTAATGATCAAATTCATTAATATGAAAACTATATCAATCTACAAAGCGCACTTGAACAAAAAGATGGGTTGCCTCCCAAACAGTGCTAAATTTATAGTCTTCAGCTAGATTTGCCTAGATTTATCATGGTTGGGGGTAAGTCACTACCATTCTTCAAGTGGTTTCCACTAGGATATTTCCTTTCTCCTTAGGATTAACTTCAATATTACTAAGCAGTGATCCAAGAGATCTAATACTAAATGAGATTGCAATTTGTCCTGATTGAATTTTTAAATTTTTAATAGAAGCAACTTTACTTTGCAATTAAGTTCCTAACTGAATCACTTCCTCTTTCAAAGATGACTTTCTATTTGTAAACTGATAACTTTGATTAAATTTTGGAGTATAAGAAGGTAAAGGATTAACAACATGTTGAGAGTTGCTGAGAATTGTTTCAATTTCCACCTTGGTTATTTTGATCAAAATTTTATTGATTTTTACCAATATTATTATTGGATCAATTAAAATTAGGATGGTTCCTCAAACCTGGATTATAGGTATTAGAGTATGGATTATTCTGTCCTTCAATTAAATTTATATTTTCAATCCCTTGTACACTATTATCTTCATTTAAATTTTGAGCTTTCAATTGTATAGGTGACCCAAATCCTAATCCTAAATTTACTCATATTATGTTTAATTTCTTAGAAATTGTTATAACTTATGTAGTCAGAATTGACAAAGTATGTGATTTATAGACTATTATTATTCTCTTAAGATTTGTCATATCAGTAAGTCATTGCAAATTATTAGTATTCATTTCCTCTATTAGTTCATATGCTTCTTTAAATGGCTTAAACAATAAAGATCCTCTAGCTATAGCATCTATGATTGCCCTTAGAGATACTACTAATCCATTATAAAAGTTTTGAATAACTAACCAATCCAGTAAGGTATGGTGAGGGCATTTCTTAATTATTTTCTTAAATCTCTCTCAACTTTCATAAATTGATGCTTCTTTAAACTAGGCAAAAGATGTGATATCATTTTAAGTTTAATAACTTTTAAAGTGGGAAATACTTAGCTAGAAATTTAGGAGCAAACTTGCCATTCAAAGTGGTTATAGAACCTAGAGGTAAAGAAGTGAACCACAACTTAGCCTTGTCTCTTAGGAAAAATAAAAATAATTTAAGCCTAATAGCATCATAACTAATACTATTATACTTAAATGTTGCATATATTTCTAAAAAATTAGCTAAGTATAAATTGAGATCTTCAATAGGAGTTCCCCAAACTATAAACTAAAAATCATCTGAATTATGATAGGTTTTAATTCAAAATCATTAGCCTAGATAGTAGGTCTACTAATGCTCTGATGGATTTCATCTACTATAGGGTTAGCGTACTCCCTAAAAGGTCTAAAATAATCCTGATCTAATGCTGAGTCGGGCATCTCTAAAATTATTTTAATTTTCTTAAATTTTTTAAAGGGGCATTTATATCTCATAATTAAATAACAAAGGCTCCTTTCAAGATCTACAAAGTATATAATAATAAATAAATAACAACAACACAAAAAATGAGAGAAAATAGAATACATAATACAAGAAGATCTAAATATGCACTTATTTCAATAGTACAGTTAAAATTGCAATATACAAATTACTTCCCGGCAATGACGTCAAAAATTTTATGTGGTGGGGCATGTGTAGATTATCGAAATTGATTCTATTTGAGCTTAGCTAGATGTGACATGCAAGATTTAATATGATTATTTTTAATATAACAATAATTAAAGCTCACTTAAATATAAGCAAGTATGCATGTAAAATTAAATAATAAAGTGATGAAATAGAGTGTCAAACCATGAGGAAGAGTTGCGCTTACTTGCAATAAAATTATTACTATTTATTCTAATTATATAAGTTATCTTATTGAAATAAAATTAACATTTTCTAGTTCCTACCTCTGAATAAAAAATAAGTAAAATAGTTGGTACAAATTTAATAAAATATTTTAGATTAACGCATACAAATATCATCTTTTTTCTAATGATACACTCAATTTTAGATGTGAACCAGAGCATATATATATCCCTAGATCTTTATGGAGCTCATATGAGTGAAAAGGATTTGCTAACCACCTATAGTTTTAATATCTTTATAGAACCTAAAATATTCCAGCTTACCATGTCTTGGCATGCCAATATTTTATCTCAGTACTCCTGATTGTTCTTGTATTCCTCCATCGAGGCTATACATCATTCTAAGTTTTAACTACACACATAACTATTATATGCATTAAATGAAGAATATGGTATATTAAAAACATTCATAAAATTCTTGGACTACAATAATCTACATTAATACTTAATATGCTCTTTACATCATCAATTAAAAAAAAAAGAGATCTAGCCAGACATAGAAGATATAATTAACAAGTAAACTCATTTTTATTATATTCATAGAAGAATCAAAGTTACAAGAGTAGTGTAATTTAATCACCATGAAGGATCAAAGTATCTTCTCTACACTCATTCTTTCTCCATTTATAGAGTTGCTTATGTCAGCACAATCTACACTCTTCCAGATATTATATCTTGCACTTTCATAGCCTCTCTTAGATTTTACTATAAGAGGGCGCTAGAGAAAAGTACACTGAAAATGTATTAAATTTTACTCAAGTGACTGAACTCTTTTACAAATAAAATTGAACTTATATTTATAAGAAAATACAAAAATGATCTCAAGTGTCTCGACGCTTAATAAGGTGTCATCACGGCATGTAAAGTTGAATTAGCGCCTCGATACTTACAAGTTTTTCTTCGCTACGATGTTTGGTGACATAAAATGATTACTAATTGAACAGGCGCATCATTTTTCTATGTTTGTCATTACTCTAGGAAGTTGTAACTGCTACACTGCGATGTTCTAAAAATTTGAGTGTTGTGCCACCCATTTGGAGTTTTCGAGGCTGAGACATTTGAATTCTAGCGCTGCATCATTCATTTTTCTGAGACTCAATGCTGCCAAGTTGAATATTCAATGCAACGACGCTCTTAATGCAGCGACGCTACACGTGATGCCGTTGCAGCGCTTACAAACAGAGATGATGAAGTTGTAATGTCCAAAAATTGTGCTTGTTAAAATTGATTTCAACGCAGCAGTGTTGTTTCAACTAACGTTGCGACACTATGTAATACTTTATATTTTTCACCATTTCTGAGTATAAAAATAATTATTTTTATTGAAGTTCAAATGTAATACACAGTGCATAGTTTACACTTAACACTAAACTTCACTCCTAGCATGATTTCATTCACAAAAAACTTTCATCCCTTACAATTCCTTGAATCCATGCAAAATAGAATATATAGGATGTGGTAGTTGTGATCAATTTATTGGAAGTAAAGAGGTAAGATCTTGCTATCTAAAAAAGGACACATTCTTTCTCCTTTGCAAAATAGAAAAAAAAAATTAATGGTATAACTCTGTATGATAATTTATAATTGATGAGAATGACCTTATACCAATTTCATTCCATGAGAAATTAATTATAAGTTCTTCATAATCATACAACATTGGTCTAAACCAATTCTTGGTCATCTAAAAAATAAATCGAAACACAAAGCTCATAGAGCACTAACCTCCAGTGCGCCCTAGCCGCCTCCTCTCTTTGGCGATTCTAGGGTTCCTTCTGGCCTTCGTTCTACCACGTGTTTTCGTTCCTTTTAGCTTCGATTCTTTTCGATCCTTTGATCTCTGGTGGTCTTTCTGGCTCTCTAGCCCTTCGCGGGGCTTTTTCCTGGCGGGGATGTCTACATCCACTGCTTGGGGGAAAACGTCCAACCCGATAAATGGGAAAAATAGAGGTTTTTTTGAGCTTGAAGGAGATGATGCATCCAAAACTCCGACGCGTTCGTTCAAAGATGTACTTGCGGGTAAACGAGAGGGACTGGTTACTCGTATTAAAAATTAAATTTCTCTCTATTGTTTAATAATTTGGTTGAATGGAGAAAGGTTAATACATCAGCACATCTTCTGTTTTTTGCTCTGGAAATTGGGACATTCAGGTGTTTTCATTTTATAAGAGAGTCGTTATATGTCATATTATTGTTAATTAGATATACAATATATATGAATATTGATTCTATTTTTTGGAGATTGTCTTGCAGGGACACTTTATTCCGTTATGTGCTTACTTGGCTGCAAAGGTAAATTTTGGTAGGTTTCCGTGTTTTTTCCTGCTCCTCTTTTTTTTGTTATATATGTATATTTGCAGAGAAGAGGATAGACTGAACGAGGACTTTAAGCTCTTCCTTTTTGTGAAAGAAAGGATAGATATAGATAATAGACAATA
>NW_021319168.1:509435-515051 GCF_001605985.2 Dendrobium catenatum
TGTATGCTCACAGCCCGATAACTTTTTTATGTACTTCTTGTAATCTTAGGAAAAGGAACCACTGGCTCATAGGCTTTGTTTTTCTCTTTTTGCTTGTAGCTCTTTCGAGCGGTAGAGAGCTGGAGGTTCCTTCTAAGGACTCTGTAACCGGTTTTTTGATATTAACACGTAGGCCCCTATGAGGCTTTTAACCAAAAAAAAAAAATCATACAACATTGGTCTTAAAGCTTGTAACCTTTATATTCCATGGATTATGTTATCATCCTTAATACCATGAATGAATAAGTCCATTTTAAATTTGTGATCTTGTAGGGTTTGTGGAGTGATAAAGCACTTATGTTCATAAGACAATTAATCATCATTTTCATTATAAATGTGAAATCTCTTTATAGATGAAACCACAAGTCCTAAACATTTGGCAACCATTTATTGTATAAAATTCTAAGTTCTCCAACAATTAATTAGCACATGAATAAGATGGCAAATGGACAATCCTATCAAGTGTAATGAGCTTAGATTCGACTGCCCATACAATATATTAAAGTTAATCTTATATAATGATTTTGGGATCATAATTTCTATTTTGATTGCTCCATGCATCTTCAAGAACTAAATCTGAATCATTCGTGCTAATTAATAAATAAAATGTTCTTTTACACTTAAGATTATGAACCTACCATCTTAATCGAAACATAAACCTTCACACATATTTCAATTTATTTGTAAAGTTGTAGGTTTGTGGATTAGTAAGTCACAAGACTATTACAAAATTGTTGTGGTTGTTGGTTCTCTTGAGGGAACATGTGATTGCAAATCAATAATCAAATTTCTACTAGAAAGTTTAAGGTTGAAGAATTATTTTGTGGCCATCGTAGTGAGTTATCCGTCATAATTCTTGGAACTTGGCATCATGCATCGTAGTGATATCCATCATATCCAACAACATGAGGGGCTTGACAAATAGAATGTGTTTTTAATTAGTGAAGAAAAATCTTCCAATGCCAAATTTGATATCATGTTGCTTTTCAAATAAAATGACATGATCTTGACCCTTTGGTTTCCTAGAGTATTATAGAAATCAAAGCGCTTGATTTCTCTGAAACCCCAGTTAGTTATCTCTAAACTATTAAAATGAAGCAAATCTTCCTTGTTCTAATTTATGGCACAATATCTAATGAAATATGCAAGGGAAATATGGTTTAAAAACTAAACTTTTTTTTTTCTTCTTCTTGTTGAGCATAGGATGTTGGTTGTGATTGAGATAAATTATCCATTCATTTGTCCATATTCACCATGAACGTCTAAATTGCTAAAAGAGATTATTGATAATCTCTAATTGTCAAGTAGATCTTTGAAGTTTTTTTTTTTTGCACTTAGTTTAGAAAACCAACACCCTTATAACATTGACAAGATTAGAGTTTTTCATGGACAAAAGCACCTATTGCTACATTTAGTGTATTATAATAATAGAACATAAAGTATCCTTATAGTGGATATAAACTCCAAAGGAAAAGAAATGAAACAAAGCACTTGAAATTGCAGCATCATTTTTTTAAATATAGGCTTCATTTGTGACAACTTTAATACTGCTTCTTATAGCAGCTTTTTGTTAGAAAAAAAAAATTTTTGAATTAAAAAATTGTTTTAAGAAACAATAAGAAAGTCATCCCAAATGAAGTCATAATCTATTTGTACCTAAAACAATAAATATTATTCTTCCCTTATTGCAAATCAATTATTTTGTTTCATAGCTACTTTTTTTTCTGAATTCAAGGCAATTAGTCAATTACTCAATTATTATGCATAGTAATAAGAGAAATATATTAATAATTCCTTCTAAGATGTTTTGAAAAAAAATGAATATTTCAACTTAATTTTAATTAAAAAAACTATTAAAATTAATACTTAATTACTTTATTATATATATATATTGGTAGGTTGAGCAACTCAACCGTCATGCCACGGCACAAGTCGTAATTATTTTATTATATTAAGATATCATAAAAAATATGTAATTTTTTTTTAAAATTAAAATAATTAAATATTTGATGTAAATATATAATAAAATGATTAAATATTTAGGTACTGTCATAAAAAAAAATAACAGTTAGACAATTTTATAAGATTAAAAAAAACTACATTTCAAAAATTTTGAAGCATCCCTTCAAAAAACGCAACTCTTCCAGACCCAGACCCAAAAAAAAAAAAAAGGAGAGATGGGGCCCGCGCCGTGGGGCCTGTTGTCAGCGGTGCTGCAAGAGCATGCCTCAGATGAAGAGGACAGCTGCTGCAGGCGCTGATGGAAGCGCGCATCCTACCGGGCATCGAATCACGTGCGAACGTTTAGGATCCCGAGGCGAATCCTCCCCCAAAGCTCCGCCTGCACGTGCTGCGTCGTGCCCGCAATTAGTCCTACACGTGACGCAACCTGCGTCTCCTGCTTTACATTAACAACCTCACCACTATCTTATTCTCCTTAATCAATTTAATTAAATATAAATTATAATTTAAAATACGAGGGGATTATCTCCTCCGCGGGACAAGTTATGCGGTGTCGGCCGGAAACTTCTCATGACAGCCGCTCCTGCCTCTGCACGGAGAACACGTGTCAAGGCGATGATGGTCCCGATGGTGGTGGTTAGGGTGGCGGCCGGGCTGAGGGCCCCCGCTACAGGCGCGGGAGAGGACCACCGGCACGTGGGTAGTGTCAGGCGAGGACGAGCCGGGAGCACGGTGGGGGCGCTCGCACGTGTATACTGACGGCTTCGCGCCACGTGTGGGCACAGACGAGCGGCTACGTCGCTTACCTCGCTGGGAAGCGAAAGGAGGTGGGATGAGCTGTTCTGGTCGCCGGTGAGGACACGGGTTGAGACTAACGTTTGTAAAGCACGTGGGCATACTATTAATTAGCAATTAATTTTCTTTCTTTATTTTAATAATCATAGTAAAAAATTTTAATTTCTTAGTTTTTTTTTTTTAATGAACAATGTTACCCTAATAGTTTAACTTTATGTTGCCCATTGC
The DNA here is from genome assembly GCF_001605985.2 of Dendrobium catenatum. NCBI lineage: Eukaryota > Viridiplantae > Streptophyta > Magnoliopsida > Asparagales > Orchidaceae > Dendrobium > Dendrobium catenatum. The sequence goes on from NW_021319168.1 coordinate 512,460, forward strand.
CCGGATGCCTAACTAATTACAGATAGTTGATTCCTCTTTTAGAATTATTGGCTTAAATCTCCTCCTTTATGGAATGCTTTTCATATTGCTTTCGTTCAAATGGCTCATTTTTGAGGAAAATGACTTGCAAATTCTTTTTGAAAGGATAAAATGAAGAAAAAAAGCTACAATCTTATTAGAGAAATTGTTACTGATAGTGGTTCTTTTTCTGATTCCGCTCAATTTACAGATGTGGTTATTCTCCATTTCAAAAGTTTGTTCAACTCCCTTAATAGCAGTCTTGACAAAGCTCAAGAGATTCCCATTGGTAACACTATTCCTCTTCACTTCATGTCTTCGCTTATGGCTTTGATGGCAGAAGATGAAATTAAAGGAACTATTTTTCCTACTCCTCTGTCTTCTGTCCCCTGTCTTGATAGTTTCACTTTTGAGTTCTACAAAAGCACTTGGGAGTTTACAAGCATTTATATTATCAAGCAGTGAAATACTTCTCCTCCTCCCATTTATCATAGAGGGCTAAGACTATTGCTCTCTCCTTAATTCCCAAAACTGTTCATGCGTCACATATATATGATTGTTGCTATATTTCTCTCTGCAACACATTTTATAAACTAGTAGCTAAAATCATTGCCAACAGGATGAGTCGTCTTATGCCTTTCATCACTAACATTCCTCAATATGGTTTTATCAAGAACATGATTTCTTCTGATAGCACCATTCTTGCCTCTAAGTTACTTAGGAAAATGTTTTAATCTTGCTTTGCTAACTTCTTATGTGCAAAACGGGACATATTTAAGGCATTTGATCTCTAAAGAATTTCTCTTGCACATGTTGCTTAAAAAAAATTTCCTCCCATCTTTGTCTCTTGGATTAAGGCATGTATTGCGAATGCGCATTATTTTATATGCTTAAATGGTGCTCTTAAGGGATTTTTTGAGTCCTTCTCAGGCATCACGCAAGGTTGTCTTCTCGCCCCTTTTCTCTTTTGCATTATTATGGATGGGCTATAAAATATTTTGGAGAATTCAGTTGAAATTTTCTTTTTTCAGGTAATTTTTTTGTTAATTAGCATTTTAAATCACCTTATGTTTATGATCTTTTGATTTTTGGTTATAACAGTCCTCAAAATGATTCTTCTTTCAATCATATTTTGTCTCTTTTTTGCTCTGTTTCGGGGTTTCAACTTAACCTTTATTAAAGTGTCATTTCTTTCTAAAAAAATGACACAAATATTTGTTAGTCAACATAATACTTAACATCGCCAAGGTTGAAGCTTCATTCAAATAATAAGGCCTTCCTATCTTCCCTTCTTCTCTTATATGGCGTTTGATTTCTCTAATTCCCTGCTAGCTAGATGGTGTAGCTGCAAGTATTATTCCCTCTCGAAGCCTGATGCTCAAAATGCCTCTGCCTTTTGGAAAATGAACTCCAACTTTTCTATTAGCTCCATAAGATAATTTTCTTTTATTGTAGCTCATTCCACTCTTTCGCTTTTTTAGGATCCCCACTAGGAGATAAATTCATTACTGAAATGTCCAATTTCTCCATATCCTAGTTTAATTTACCTATCAATTCCCTCTCTCCGCTCTTATCCTAAATTGATCTTGGAGCTTACCCCATTCTCTTCATGTTAGTGTCAATACGATGATCTTAGCTACTAAACTTGGCCCTAATTGTGTGAATTGCATATCCTTGAATGAGCTTGATAGACCATCTTTAAAAGTCTACATACAAGACTTCTACTATGACTTTCAAAAGACTTCTGACACTCTTTCATTTGGTATAAAGGTCATTTTCTCTAGTTTTCATGCTTCACCTAATTAGCTCTGTTGGACCAAAATTTGGATATGCCCAATTATAATGTTAACATCCTTGTTCATGCTAGCTTCTCTTTTAATCATATTCAAAATGAGAACATTAAACACCTCTTCTATAAATGTGCACTTTTAGTATCATCACTCACTTACTTGGGCATCATCCTTTCTACTAAGGCCCAACATCTTACAATTGCTCTCTTACATTTCTTTACAATTATATATAAGAGAAATCATGCAAAATACTATAATTCAAAAATTCTTTTATCTGATTTAATTTATGCTCCATACACACACACCAGATCAAGAGTATCAGACACATGAACCTAATCGGGTTACCTTTTTGTATTGTTTATACAGACAATAATGAATGACACTATTTCTGAATTATCCCCTTGGACGGTCCAGTAAAAACCATGGGAGTTTTGTAATTTTAGTTGAAATCATGTTACTATTTTGATTTTGAATTATTTATGTGCTCACAATTTTGACTCCACTCATTAAATTTCTTCTTCAATTTCTCTTCTTCGTTTTTAAGCAAATTTAAATTTTGTTACAGCTCGTGTTTTTCTTCTTTTATACTAAGTTAAAAGTCTATTTTATCTTTAGCATTGCTGCTATTGTTAATAAAATTGATTTTTGCCCCTAATTTTCTCAAAAACAATTACACATAGCACAATTAATGCCTACTCAGCCTTACACAAAATCTTTCATAGTTTGATATTTTTTAGCTCTTTTTTAAAATATTTTAGTACTTTTTAAATTTTAGTTTTGTAAT
>NW_021319168.1:520549-524164 GCF_001605985.2 Dendrobium catenatum
GGGCGGGAGGAGAGGGAGAGATTATCAAACACTTTATTATTTTTATGGTGAACATATTCTAATGGTTAATATGTCAAAAACAAGATAATCAATTCAATATTCTTAAAAGATAAAGAAAATAGGCTTTCACTTTGTATATCATGGCCACTTTGATTCTTTAAGTTCTAAGATTTAAATGATAGCATTTATTAGTTTGATAATATCATAAAATTTTCAAAAATTTATTAAATAAGTACCATTGAGTTGTTCCTGGTGAACAAAATCTTTTCAAGTAAGCCCTTCTAAGAAAAATCAAATAAATATTTATTTTTGTTATACTTCATAAGAAGTGTAACTGTCTTCTATTATTTCATCTTTTATAGAGATTACGTATCGTGGTGTCGGACGCAACTTGATAGGCTTACTAAACTGTAATGGCACTATTATCAATCTATAATATATGATATACTTGAGTATATGATATATTTCAATAATTAATGAACATCTACTTATAATCTATATTATATACTCTATATAGATTCAAGTATATACCAGCATATATCCTAAGTTTTAATTAAAAGCATAAGAATAAAATTAATCGTCACAAAAACTTTTCTTGTATATTGAGATCGAGCTTATATCCTCGTTATTTTTTGGCATCAAATCTTAATCAAGCTAATGCCTCTAAGGTAAATCAGTCTTCCATCTGGTTTCTCCAATATTCCTTGACGGTAAAGGGTGATTACATTTGTTATCTTATCTCACAACTTAGGGAAGTTTGTTAAGTGGGGAACAGGGCGAAAGCCGGGCTGCGGATGAGCACAACGCTGACATATCGAACTCGACTGGAGACCTAAAGGTAGATTTTTGCGAGCCTGTGCTTAGGTCTGAGGTCGTTATTTGTTAGCTCCGGACTATTAAAGCCTTTTAGACTGTAATGAGTGTTCAAGATAATCAAGATCAATTGGTCTTGTATACGGCTCGTGAGGGCTTGGCGTCTGTGATTAGTAGATATGAGTAGTATAATTAATTAAATATTGATGGTGTATCGGGAATTTTTTTTACTTACATTTGAAAAGTCCTATGTGTTTTAAAATTGAAAAACGCATATTAAAAATTATGGATAAAAGGCGATTAGATTTACTGAATACTGGAGACAAAGAGCGCTAAAATATTAAGGCTTCAAGCAGATGCTTTTTTAGTTATGGTTTGTTTCAAAGCTGGCTTAGATTATTAATGTTGTTAACAGAGATCGGGAGTAACGTTTATTTTAGATAAAACTGTTTGGTTTCACATTAGTATTTAGAGTTTTTGTTTAGCTTGGTTTAAACACAGAAAATATTCAGCACACTGCAGCATATTCATAAAGGTTGAAAACAGTGCAAGAGCTTGATCTCATGTAATTGGTAGTGGCCTCATATGTATAGACATAGAGTTGGTACGGGGCAACAAGCTAATACAATTGTTGCTGGACAGCTCTAATGGCATGTTTGCTCAATTTTTACTGGGACGCAATCTAACGAGTTATTTTGAGCTGGCGATAATCTCAAAATGGACGTAACGACTTCAACACGTATTCTTCTTTACGGCCATACTGCGTGCTTGCATATCTACTTGCACACAGAGTTCTCAGGAAGCGCTTATAGAATTTGCATAAAACTACAGCATTCTGCGTTTGATGATAACATGCATTTTAATTAATGGTGATAAGTTAAGTTTTATTAGAACTATACAGACTATAATACTCTCACTAGTTAACTTTATATGTTTATATAGATATGATAATTAGAAGCAAGTGACTCATAGTTATATGACTTTATATATTTATATATATATATATACTCACTACTTAGAGATATAAGATGTAAGTATGATATTATGGGGTGATATAACACTCACCATACTGTCTAGAGGCGGTATATAGTATATCGCGCTGGGACTAATTAAAGCGCGAGACGGATATGATATTTTTTTTGTCAGAGCTCGGGTGGTACAGATTTGAGTCTTTGTTTATCGGAGGCTTTTAATGTCTAAGGCATGTTCTACCGGCTTGCATAGAATGTTGTTCGTCTGGTGTAGAACGTCAGTAGAATGAAACTGTACACGGCACGTCGGTGGGTGAGGCTTGTTTATTTAACGGATCGCAGTTAATTAAATGATAATGATGAGTATAGCACATAGATTGTTGTTTAGGACTTGAGTTAACGATCAACACAACGAGGCTTTAAGGTTGGAGTAGAATGAGATGTAGGTGAGGCTCATTGAACATTGTGGTTCGCGTTGTGCAGTCTTTATAATGGAGATGCAATGCAGCAAAGGTGTAGGAAGGTGTTTTTTATTTCATTATTGGAGGGATAGAGCGTTGGGGTGGGGGTAGACAAATAGAGAGAGAATTTTAAAATAGGCTATAATTTGCAGAGATTTCTTCGGGAAGAATTATGAAGTCATTCAAGAGTTAGTTTGCGCCTTATCTTCACACGAACAAATGAAGGGTGGTCTTTTCAATGAGACTAGTTCAAGGCAAGCGAGATCGGTGATATAGTAACCAAGGCAAAGTTATACGCCCTCCTCAAGTATGCTGTGTTCCAACTAGTAAACACCTCTAATTTTATCATTGTAATATCCTCAAAATTTTAATTTCATTGAAATTCTTATAAATAAAATCCCTCATCCGCGCCATCCAACCCATTTTTCCCTTTGCATGCTGGGTGAGAGAGGAGAGAGAAAACAAGGTTCAAGACTTCAAGCTGGCATTTTTCATAGCTCAAGTTGTAAAAAGTGCTCTAATCGTGATTGGTAACCTTAACCCTACTCTTGTCATCAATAATTTTGAGTTTTATTTATTTTCTCTTCTATTTTTTATAAAAATATAATATATCTCATTTGAATGAGCTTTCATCATATAATTTTTAATATTTGGTAGATATGATTATTATGAATATTTTGCTAGGTTTATATTGATTTCTTAAGTTAATTTTACATATATATTATTTTTATAAAAAATGAGTAGAATAATACCAAGTATAAAATGATTAAGAGTCAATAAGCTAAATTTGAACGTGAAATATATGATATGCATAAAGTTATTGTTCATTTGTTAAATATATTTTTTGGTATAAAAACTGATGAGTACCATAAAAAGGTTTTCATGTTATGATAATTGCAAAATATGTATGCAAGAAGTTTGTTATTATGATATATATGATATGAAATGTGTGTAAAGCCAAAAAAGATTAATTAAAAATGATTGGTTGATTCAGATTGGCTTGAGACATATTACTCTATATAAGAGGGTGGGTCAATGAGCTTTTCTTGAAATAATATTTATGGTGTAATCCTTAGTGATAGAAAATGAGAGGTATAAAGAGATTTCTTGATATGATATATTGAAAGACAGGAAGTGGCAATATCAATGTTCTTAGAATATGAAGAATAAATGTAAAATACTTGCTTGATGTGATATATATATGTCATATGGATAAATATAAGGTAGAAATTATAAATCTGCATAGATTCATGAATTTAATTACTACTACATTATATTACTGCTCATCAATTTTTAAGTTACATTATTAGTATTGATTCCCATTAATGTTCACATACATTGATATTATTCATATTAATTATCATTTATTC
>NW_021319168.1:524264-527885 GCF_001605985.2 Dendrobium catenatum
TCAAGTGGAGGAATGAAACAAAGAGATATTTTACCATCTATAAACTTTTATACCTAAACATGTTTCTAATCATATGAATTGTTTCGAATACATGAAGTACATGATTACCTCCAAAAGAGTTTGTAAACTTTCTACTATATGCCAACAACAAGTTTAATAAAAGTTCCAACCCAAACTCATTAACACTTTTGTTAAAGCATATGATATTGCAAGCCTCTTAACTAATGGGTATATATAAAAAAAAAAGTCTCCAATCCGTTCCAAAAATTATCCTAGAGCATGAACAAGTGAAAGCTTGCATTCGGGTCGCTCCTAAAACAATTTGGAGGCTAAAACCATTAAAATTCTGCACTTATTTTATTCCTACAGCAATCCGAAAACTCAAAAAAAACGAAAAAAACTGCATGCACTTGTTTCTAACAACAATTTAGGACCTCGAGACAAAAGAAAACTGCAATTAGCATTGTTCCCAAATGGTTTGGAACCTTAAAAACAGCAAAAATCTACATTCAACATGTTTCTAGCAGCATTTTGGCGCTAAAAAAAAAAACAGTAAAACTACGCTTGATTGCTTACAAAAACAATGGCAAAAGCTCCATAAAAAAAACAGTGGGAATCTCTAAAAAAAAAGCAATGAAATATCTACCCAAATACCACAAATATTCTTGTAAGAAAATAGCTATAAATTTCGTAAAGCATCATCATGAGTACCATATAATCAAAGTTTGACAGGTTTCGTAGAACATGCTAGCAAGAAAAACATATTTCGAATGCTTACTTGATTGAATTTACCCAACCAAATAATATCAAGCTCTCGAAAAACAAGAAAATCACTTTCATGAAAGATTTATAGCAATGTAATATTCCTCTACCAATTTAAGTCATCTCAAGAATGCATTTGGAGAACTCCTTTCTTATCATAGTAGTAAATCTAAAAAATAATGAATCACCATTCCTATTGAGAGAAGAAAGTATGATTTCTAACATGTTGGCCACTTGAAGCTTGCGAACCAAGCGAGTCAACCTTCTCATGTTATGTGACCAAATCAACTTACAACAAAGTATGAATCACATAAGATCTACTTACTTTAGTGAGGCGAACCTTCCCTACAAAACTTTTAAATGTGATCGTTTCAACTTAAGCATGCTATACAAAATTTCCCCTTGATTACTTGACAAGTTTCACGTTCAACTCATACCTCATTTTCAACATATTGGCATAATAGGCGAGAGAAGATGACATTCCACATGATGCTTAATTTCATAATGAAAGGAAACACATCCTCAAGAAAAAGTAAGAGAAGAAAGTGTTGCATCGTGAGACAACGGAAGCCAACCATAAGGCCAAAACACTAGTGAACATGCTACAACAATTATAATTCATGAAATCTTCAATGCTAGCCGCACCATTCTTATTGCAAACAAGAACAGAGAAATACAATCATCTCCTATGATCAAGATTTTATATAGAGATAACAAAATCGAATGAGATCAACGGGTCCAAACAAAACAAAGCTATACTAGTTCGGCACCTCTCTTTAAGTAAAACACTTAAATCACCCATTGGACATTTTTTTGTTTTGCAAACAACTCATGAACATGCTTTAACAAGGGATTAACATGGTTTCTTATAACTTGTCGCCACTCATGCCTAAAGCTCAAGATCCCATGACAAAAAAAACAAAGATAAATCTCATATACCAATTGTTCATTCTCAAACAAAGTAGTTCAACGCATTTGAGAGATTTATCAATCAATGTATAATAGCAACCTCAATCACATAAGATTTCATGAAACCCATTAAAAGAAAATGAAGAAATTTACCACGAATCAAAAAGGCATAAAGGTATAATGACGTATACACCATGACGACTCCATCCACATAAAACTCACTAAGCCTTCGGAATAAGATAAAAAAAAAACAAAAAAACAAACTATGATTCATGAAACTTCCCATGCTAGTCAAACTCCCTTGTCGCAAGCAAGAGCAAAGAAATATAATTACCTCATAACCATGACTTCCATGTAGAGACAACAAACTCAAATAAACTTAGGATGTTGGAACAAAGTAACACTACACTAGCTTGCCACTTCTTTTGAGCAAACCCATATATTATTTTCAATAGGCATTTTTACAAATACCTCATATGCATGCTTCTAGAAAGGAAGTAACAAAGCCCTTCAAGACTTACTACCATTCACCACTAAGGCTTCTAAAACAAATAGTATGAATCAAAGGCATGAACTTCCCATTGCTAATCACACATAGAAGAAATACCCAACTCAACATATGGCATTAAAATCAACCATTCAAACCATCATGAAATCTACTATGGAGAAAGACTACACTTACTTAACAATCAAAAGGATCAATGGTGTGGTGACATACACACCATGAAAGCTCAATCTATAATTAACTTAGCTAAAATTAGTTTCACATATCGCATCCTAAATGAGAAATAAAGTAAAGCTCAAGGAAGAGGAAGCTTGGGAGGAAACAAGAAGAAGAAGAAGAAGAAGAAGAAGAAGAGGTGGGAGAAGAAGGAGAAGAAAAGGAGAAATACTCACCTTGCAAGGGAAGAGAGATCGACGGCTAGAGGCGACGGGAGTAGGTCCGTCCGAGAGGATGATCGGGATCCGTCTGGGTGGCGTCGGGTTTGGATTCGCGGCAGGAATCCGACCCCAGCTTGGTCGGAGCTCACGAGCTGGAGAGGAAGGGCTGGGCGCTCCTTCGTGCTACCACCGACCAAAGAGAACAAAAAAAAAACAGAGGGGGTTCGGGTTCTTTGCTTCCGAAATGGAGCAGGAAGAAGATTGGGAGTAGGGGCGCGAGCGAGAGAGAGAGTCGGAGGGGGAGAGTCGATCGCCTGCGAACAAAAGAGAGACGGAGAGAGGAGAGGATTTCGGATTTCTCAAAGCAAGAGCAAAACCGAGAGGGAGAGAGAGAGAGCGTCAGTGTGTCTGCCGAAGCTCTCGGCCTTGTTCCGAGTAAGCTCAGCACGACGCCGAAAAAGGAAGCCCGCCAACTCTTGTCGTCGCGCTTCATCCTTCGAAAATTTCCTCAAGCGTCTTCCCCCACTGCTCGACGTCTGTTCTAGACACAGAGGATCGCCTGCGAAGCGGGATTTCGGCTGAAGCAGCGATCTCGGTCGATCGTGGCCGTCGAGGTAACTTCTCGATTTAGGAAGTAAATTCAAAACGTAAAGAAAGTCAAATGGATTTTAATGGTGTCAAATAGGGCTGAATCGAATTAAAATTGGGTAAAGATTGGGTTAAGCTCGAGTCCAAATTTGGTTCAATTCGAGTCGAATTTGGTTCGAGCCGGCGCGACGAATTTAATTGAACGAAATTAAATTCACAATAAGCGTCGATTTAAATCTAATTAAGTATGACATGATGAAAGCAAACTAATCGAGTCGAATCGAACATGTTCGAGTCCGATTCGGCTTGAATCGGGTCGATTCGAGCCCGAATTAGATTCGACGATGCTCGATTAAATCGATAGAAATTGCTCAAGCGAAAAACAAGGTCAACAATAGCCTAGTACAATTATCTCTATCTCTAATAGAAAAAAAAATGAAAATTATAAAAAAGTGGGAAGGGGTGGCCGTATTAATTGAA
>NW_021319168.1:527985-532309 GCF_001605985.2 Dendrobium catenatum
TACTTTGTAACTATATGATTTTGGATGCTACAAATGAAGACACATATGGAATCATTTCTTGCACTTCCATCAAAACATCAAAATAAAATCACACAAATGAGGACTAAGATCGAATTTATCAAAATCAAGCAACCCATGTATTTAATATTGAAACCCAATATTTTATGCTAAAAAGGCAATAATAATAATAATAATAATAAAGGTTTGATGCAATTTGCTTTTCCCATGCTTAAAGAAAGTATTCCAACAATGTAATTAACCATTTTTTTTAAAGAAAGAAACTCTTACGACTCAATACTTAAACCAAACACCTTTAGAAAAGGACATAGATTTTCATACAACTTCATCCCTTCCCAAGTTCAAGCAAGACATACCAACACCACAACACAACATTAAATGCATTCTATAGAAAAAGCTCACGAAAACTATAGAAATTTTGCAACAAAGCAACGACAAACCTACCCAAATTCCATAGCGATTCTCATGCGAAAACAACCATAAGAACTCCAAAATCTGCACTTTTTTTTTTTACGAAAAAAAAAAAAACAATGGGAAGAGCTTACAAAAACTGTGAGAATCCTTATGTAAAAACAGTAAAAAGAAACCTTAAAAATCTGCATTAGTTTCTTGCAAAAACAGTGGAAAAAGTTCCACAAAAGCTGTAGGAACTTCTACAGAACAACCAATAAAAGATTCATTCAGGTGCCATAGGTATTTGTATGCAAAAATCAGCGACACAACTTCAAATTCTGCACTTGTTTTCTTACAAAAACAGTGAGAAAAGCTTACAAAAAAAATTGTAGGAATCTCTACTTAGAAGCCGTGCAAGATTCACTTAAAAGTGGTGAGAATTCTTATGTAAAGAAAGAACAATAAGAGCCTTAAAATCTGCACTTTTCCCACACAGAAATCATAGTTTCGATAAATTTTATAGCAATGAATCAATTCTATTAATAAAGATTTTCCTCCGAAAAAGCCTTGAACAAGAGAGAATGGGAGTATCTTAAGCAATAGAGTAACAATCATATACCATTCATGCTAGTAAGATGAAATCTCCAACGAACTCATACAACTTTGACATAGAGCATACAATCTCTCAAAATTTAAAAGAAATTACTAATATAGCCAACCAACTTTTTAGCAAAAGGTTTCATACATGAATGCTTTCACAACAAAATATCTATGTACATCAACTATATTCCAAGTTAGCTCATGACATTAAGTGCAAAGTTATACTAATCATATTCCAACCATACATGCTTCAATATATATGCAAAGTGAATCTCACAATATTATTTACAAGAAGTTTAAACCTTGTAAAGAAAAAGACAATCTTAAGATGTTCATACTTACATATATATATTTTTTTTAAAACAACAATACTTTCCCTTTCGAAAGTCTTAGCAAAGGAGGGCGATTCATACTTGAAACCTTATTTCACAAGTATAAGGAAACCATACTTTTAAGTATTCATGTAAATATTTGAGTCATAACAATTTCTTCTAATGATCTATATCCAACATTATAATGAAGAATGCAAAAGATGATACATGAAACTTTCATACTAAATACATTTTCAAAACTCTAAACAATGTTTGACCGGGAACAACAAGCATGCTTATAAATTCCATGAGTAAAAACTATTCAAGGAAGCCACCTCCCCTCTTTTCTTCTGAATTCTCATTTGCAAACCTCTAAATAGCGTATTAAATAAAGGATACTATCATTCCAAGTTTTAATGCAAATCGGACAATTATAACTTCTCTCCAACGGCATTTCACAAATAACTTGGCATACAACATTTACAAATTCACATAAGGAAAAGGAAATCATGGTTTGTACATCTACTGGATTGGACTTAACCAACCAATCTATGCAAAAGCTCCTCATGATTCGCACAATAATTTTGGAAAGGTTGTTATTCAAAGAAACATTCAAAGCATCAACTTTTTAACAAAAGATAAAGACTAGTCTACTACACTTATTTCAAAAGGCTTTAACCTTTAGACTTCATATGGAGTCCACACATTGAGACAAAAACATGCTATGATAGTTCAAACATATCATCAACCTAAACTTAAGAAAGGAGTCAACGAAACTCATCATAAAACCATCAATTGTAAGAGAACACTAAGTACTTTATTAGAGAAACTATGAGGAAGACTTGCCAAGCATAACGATGTTTAAACTTTCAAAGGACAAAATAAAAGAAAGATTTCATCCAACTTTTAGCTAAATGGCTCCACATGCTTCATGAATGACCAACCAAACCTCACCAAAATTTCTCAAAAGGATTTCATCAAACACTTTGCAACAACAAGGCAAGAATCGTGTGAAGCTTATTTACATTAATGAGATGAATCTCTCCAACAAACTTCTAACTTCGATCATCTTAATTCAAGTATGCTGAACAAAATTTTTCCTTCTTGATTATTGACGAGTTTGACATTCAACTTAGATTTCATCTTCCAACACATTGGCATAACAAGCGAAAGAAGATACATTCAACATGATACCTAATTTCATAATAAAAGAGGGCATATGCTCGAGAAAAGGTAAAAGAAGAAGAGAGCGCATCGTGAAATAATAGGGGTCAACCGCAAGGCCAAAGTATTAGTGTGGATGATACTATAATTCGTGAAGTGAAATCTCCAATGCTAACCAAACTCCTTTCATTGCAAGCAAAAGCGAGAAAATATGATTATATCTCATAATCATGACTTCCATGTAAAGACAACAAGACCAAATGAGTTTAGAACGTTTGCACAAAGTAACTCCAAGCTAGCTTGATGTTTCTTTTAAGCAAGCTCTTGTATCACTTCCAATGGGCATTTTTACAAACACCTCATGTGCAAGCTACGGTGAGAAATCAAAAAGGGCCTCCTATACATTTTTTGTAGTTTACGCTTAAGCTTTAGATCATATGACATAATACAAATGTGAGGTCAAAAATTAATTGGCCATCTCAAAATAAATCAATATACTGGACAAAAATGTAAATCAACTTATGATTCTAAAAAGAAATCAACTATGCAAACTAAGAGTGAATGCATTCACTTGGAAATCAAAAGGATAAGAGATGTGATGACATACACACCTCAAGCTTCACTAAAAGAAAAAAAAAAAAAAAAGATGAGGATGATATGATCCCTGCATTAGCTCACCCTTAAACCATTCACAAATTAGAAGAAATACTAGAAATCAAGGTGGAGGAGGAGGGCTAAGAGGAAGAAGAAGAAATAGGAGGAGGAGAATACTTACAGTGAGGAATCCGGTTTTGGAGAGAACGGCGCTGGATCGCTAGAGCTGGCGTCGGGTCCGAGTCGCACAAGGGAAGCCGAAGTTCGAGCGGCTTCGGCTCTGGTTCGGGCGTGTGAGTCCGAAAGCGGGAGTTCAGATGGCTGCTGGGATCGGTACAAGCGGGAGCTGCTTCGGACGGGAGCGACTTCGGCCTTGTCTGGAGCTCGCGACTCAGAGAAACGGGCGGCCAAGGATGTCGGGTTCGATCCAGCGAGCACAGGGAGGCCGGCAATGGGCTAGGGTCGCGCAAACATGGGAGATCGGGAGGGAGCTCGGGCTTCGTCGGGGTTGGGTGGCTTCCGTCCTGGCTGAAGTTCGCGGACACCGAGAACGGGAGGAGGCCTCGGCTTCTCCTGTATGCGTGAACTGAGGGAGATCGAGAGGGAGCTCGGGCTTCGGCCTTGGAAGAGAGGGAGACCAAGAGAAGGAGAGCGGCTGGGAACTTCGGGACTCAGAGCCAGAGACTGAGAGAGAGAGAGATCGGGATTTCGAGAGAGAGAGAGCGGGAGAGAAGAAAAAAAAAATCCCGAGAGAGAGCGCCTTCGTCTCGAGTAAATCGAGTCCATCGCCAAAAGAAGAAGCCCGCCAATTCTCGCCATCGTGCTCCAGCGTCCGACATTTCCTCAAACAGCTTTGCTCTTCGCTCGACGCCTGCTCGAATCGCAGAAATCTTCTGATCAGCGCGATCTTGGCTGAAACGAGGATTTCGCTCGATCGTGGCCGTCGAGGCGATTTTCTGATCAAGGAAACAAATTCAATTTTTTTTTGGAAAGTTAAACAGGTTCGGATATGATTAAATTGAGCTAATCCAATCTAATTCAATTAGACCAGATTAAATTCGAGTCCAAAATTTGAGTCAATACGAGTCGGTTCGGGTTCGAGCCGGCTTGACGAAATTAATTGTACGAAATTGAGTTCAAAATAACGATCAATTTAAATCAAATCAGGTACGACGCGATGAAAACCAACTATTCGAGTCTAACCGAACATGTTCGAGTCCGATCCGGCTTGAATCGGGTCGATT
>NW_021319168.1:533764-553101 GCF_001605985.2 Dendrobium catenatum
TCGGGAGAGATTATTAGTCGCGGAGTGCGGATCGGGAGAATCGTCGGCATAAGTATTTGGTACCTAGTGGAACTCATACTCGATATCATTGGGTACCGCTAGGTACCCAGTATTTGTGCAGACGGTGCGCACTCCGCACCTAATAATTTTTCTCTTTTTTGACAACTTTTTTTAAAATAAATTTTTAGTAAAAAATTAAAATTTTTATATAAGAAATTGATTTAAGAAGCATAAAAAAAATCCCAAAGGAAGCCTTAGTAGAAAAAGTTAGTGAATTAGAAATTTTTGCACTATAAAGTCGTTCTAAAAAGCATCACAAAAGCTGCCCCAAAACTGCTTTCTTACTGCTTTCTAAAACAACTTTTTTAATATAAAAATTTCTTCAACCATAAATTCTTTAGCTAAAAAGTTATTTTGAGAAGCAAGAAGAAAAGTGTCTTAAACAAAACCTTAGACGTATTCATGAATACTAAAAAATTATTTTTAGAATTCAAGAATATGTTAAATAGATTCCCGTATTTGCTTCTTGATCTAAATAAATTTTAATTATGCCCCTTTCCTTAATTAAATGTTAATTAATATCTTTTTATAAAAATCAGCCTATAATCGAGCAGCTCAACGAGCTTTTTAGCTAAGCTGTCAAGCTCGAATTTGAGCTCTTATAACATATGAACATTAATCTTAGCTCCAATTTGAGTTCTTGGCTCGATAAATATGACTCATGAGCTTGTTAATGAGTCAAACTCGAGCTAATTCATGAACCGATTTGACTCGTCTACAAGCTGACATACGGTGAAACTTCTAAATGCTAGCATAAATGATAGGCTTGATTTTTTTAGAGACATAATAATTTCAAAAGAGTTTATCACTTATGATGAATGATGTTCTATCACAATACTCTTCTTTTATCTACCTATTCTCAAATTAATATCAATCTACTAAGGCATTTTTCTTGAAATTTTAGTTTCAATTATCTCCTATGAAAAAAAAAAATTATTTACATAAAAAATATATTTACTCTTTTGCCATTTTCTCTATATTATCTTTTGTTCCATTATTATTTTCATCATATTATGTATTTTCTTAAGGAGCATAGCATTTTTTGTGAAAAAAAATATGCCTTCATATTTCAACCAAGCATAAATGATAGACTCTCTTCTTCAAGGATTTCAAAGAATTCAATATGCTTGAAAGCATCATCTTAGATTTCATTTGGAACAACTTTCAAATTATTTTCTAATTAAAGTAGTCCTTTAGTTAAAAAAATTCTTAAATAAACATTTTTTTATGTAAATTTTTTTTTTTTAAAAATAGTAAGAAAACTGTCTCAAAAAGAGCTTGGGAATGATTCGCTGCCTTCAAAAGGGGAAATTATTGGGTTCGGACACCGGACGTCGTCCGGAGCCCAATGAAAATGCTCCACATCATCTCCTACTCAGTACCAAGCTCAATACTGTTAGGTACTGAGTATAAAATTGATCTTCTTATTCTCTATCTTGACAACCTAACATGCATTTGAGATCCTCGCCACAAAAGAATGTGATCTTATTTCTCACATCATGTTTGCTGGTGTGACACGTCAGTTTCTAGGCTTCTTTGTAATATTAAATCAGCTGTCACCTTTCCTATTTCTATAAATGTATCATGTACATCGTCAATGAATAATAAGATCACATTCTTCTTTTCTCCTAATTATCCTTGTCTTTCTTCTCCTCCTACTTTTCTCTCTGTTACCGGTTCTTTCACTGAGCTTGGTACTGCTCGATACCGAATTCGGTACAGCTTGGTACCGTGAAGTACTGAACGTAAGCCGTGTCCGGTATCCGAACCCAATAATCTCTCCTTCAAAAGGGTTGTACTAGGATTTCACTTAATTTATTAATCCAATCCTATTCGGGGGAATGAACAGGGGCGGAGCTAGGATTTTTTTCATGTGGAGGCACAAATCATTAAAGTAAAAAAAAAATCTCAACCTTTTTCATTCGGGCTTGGGATCGATATAGTTGGTTTTAATTTTTTTAATCATTAGATTCATTATAAAAAGATAAAATATATGATAAATAAAAAAAAACTTACAATTGAGAAAACTAAATCTTGATATTCTTCTTATCTATCATCTATAATTTCTCCTGTCAAATCTTCATTTTTTTGAAATCGTTGTACAATCAAGTTATTGTCAATACTATTAAATATATCATTTTTAACATAAGTAACAGTCATTCATCCCAGAGTCTCATACGATTGCATAAATGATTTTTTATAATGTTCATTGTAGAAAATGTTCGTTCAATTGTTGTTGTAGCAATTGACAATATCAAAGCAAGCTTTATAAGTAAGAACACCAAAAGAAAAATACCATTCTTCCTAGTCTTCATCATTTTCTAAGCAAGTTATCCAAGTCCTTTTAAATTCATAAATGCATCATTCGATCTCATGTCAACAATAAAATTTTCAATTTAATTATCTAGTATGATGAGATCCATATCTGAAAAATCTGACAGCGTGATCAAGAATTCTCTTATGGGAAGTTATTTTTACAAGCAAATTTATACACCATCAAGCTAAGGTGACACCAGTTTAGGTCGAGTGAGACAACCTCAACTAAAACTTCAGACATTTGATTTTGGCTTTGTTCTAGTTGGAATTCAAGTTGAGTTCAACGAACTTATTTTTATATATAAATTGAAAAAATCAAATAGATATGTAGCTGATGCTACATTGGTGAAACTTAAAGTCTGGAAGGACATGAAAATTTTCCTGCTTTTCGAATTTTGCCTGGGCTTACAGCTTACTATTTGTATTTCTTCTTAAAAAATTAATTATGTTTTCACTAGTCACTGCAGATATGATGTGGGCTCACAATTGCTGTGGCCTTTTTGTTCCGCAAGATCACTTTACTACCCACATGGTTTTGGTTATACTCCCACTACCCCGTTGCTGCAGCAGTTTTAACTAACTAAAGGCTATAGTACAGTTGTTTCTCCTTTTTTCTGGTTTTTCCGTTTTTAGTCATGCAGCACTTTTAGGAGGTATATTTTGTTATTAGCTGGGAGAAGAAGACACATTGAACGATACTATCAATACTACCGTCGTTTGGAGCTCTGCTCCTTGGTTTATCCAATTTTTCCCTTGTGTTCTGTTCTTTTCTCTTGCAGGTTCCGAGGTTTCCACGCCAAGATATATGTTCCTTCCTTAATATCTAAAGATCAAGTCAAATGGATCTTTCTAAATGAATATTGATCTAATGAAGATGAAAATGATGCCTGCCATTAGGCATTAGCTAACGATTGAAACATGAATATTGATACTAAAGATCGGTGCTTGAAGCCTTAAACTATAACATCAAAAAATGGGGGTTTCTATGGTTACCGGAATCTGATGAGAAGAGTTGCCCTGGGCGTTGTCAGATGTGCTCCCAGAATCGACCATGGAGGAATGTTGCCGTGAGGCTATGCGGGCTCTGATACCATGAAAGAGTTTGGAAGAGGCACAGCTGAAGAAAATGAGAGTAATAGAGCAAATCTTCCATACTTGATAGTATTGTTTACATGGTATATAAAGAGTTGAGAGTAGACAATTTGTTACAGAGAACAGTGCTTTAACATATAGTACAATGATGTAAGTAAGTGGAGAAATGCTCTGTGAGCTGCTACGGTCCAGACACAGCAGGAGGTGAATAACCGAATGCCTGTAGTTGGTAGTGGAGCATGTATGGCTTAACAGCCATAAGCTGTACACTAAGCATGCCATTTGACCCCTATTTATTTATGGGGTAAGGTACATAGTTCTATAGGAAGAATTGCATTTAAAAAGAATGCATAAATTACAAAATATGACCCAATGAAGACTTGCCATAAAAAATAGTACAATTATGCCTTTTAAGAATCTTAAATACGCATTTATGACTTTTTAAATATAAGGTGGATGCACACAAAGTCGCTAATTGACTTCACCTTCGTCGACTGAGTTTTGCTTTATGTCTTCTTCATCTCTTCATTGTTGTTTGACTTTCGTTGCGAAGGTAACGATATTTCACCCCTTTTGTATGCTTATTTGTGAAATTAATGTTGTTTAGACTTTGCTTTTCCTCTACTCCATTTCTTCGTTGTTGTTCGATGTCACCTGGTTTACGCGAGGTAGAGTTTTAAATGAGTCGCTAGCTTCTTAGTTTCATTGGACGAAGTTCCCTTCCTATCAAATTGGATGTCACGACAGTTCGACGACGTTAATCAAAAGTAAAGACGAGAGCTTGCTCGCTGTGAAGGTAACGATTTTTCACCCATTTCGTGCGCTTGTTCGGCTAAATACCGTAAATCGGCAAAAAAGTGTTGAATGCAACATATTCTCTTCAACTCCACTCTGAAAATCCTATACTATGCGCAATACGTCTGCCATTCCTCTTAACTAATTTGTTCTTCTAATAATTTATTTTATCTGCCACTGATCGAAAGTAGATGCAAAGTCGAATGAATTATTTATCTCAGCGAAGTTATCACAAGGGTGGGTTCTAGGAGAAGTCATGGAAGATGTGGTCGTGTGAACTTAAGTGAAAGTGATACCCTCTTTGATTTCATATAAGATGATCACCATAATAGAAGGGCAAAAAATTAAGAGAAATCACAGAGAAAGAAGATCAATTTATATGTAACTGTTGTAAGCTATGTTGTATTTCTTTCCTAAATCAATACTTAAACGGTCATTATCAGAATTATTTTTCAGCAATGAATTTTATTAATTAACCGTTCTGTATTAATAATTTAATATATTAAATTCAAAATCCTGTATTTTTTGAATGTTGGATGCTATTAAATTGATTTTTTTCTTCTAAGAATGAATTGGTTGTTTTATCACATTATTCTAAATGTATTTTTATATTTTTAATAAAAAAATTTCTCACAAATATAATTGGAATTACTTATAGGGACAAAGGACATAAAAATAATAATATAATATTTTTATTAAAAAAATTAATTAAAATTGCAATACAACTATTATTAGGTAAAAAAAATTTTGGGTAAGGTTAAAATTGCAATAAAACTATTATTAGGTAAAAAAAATTTTGGATAAGGTCTACCGAAGCAGAAAGCCTTAACCCCGCGTGTAAAGACAAGCCCGACAGTCATTCTCGTCCCTGTCTGGGGAGATGCCAACCAGCTCTCCTCTCTACAAATACCGCCAAGCTATTCGCCTGATTGCTTATTTATGATAAGGATCAGAAAAATCACACGGTGTGGGACTAAATTTCAAAGCTCCTCCGCCTTCTCTTCTCTCACCTCACCCGAAACCTGTCGACTTGCCTAACCTAGGCCTTGCTAGCTCCCGATCATCCCTGTTCGGCCGGCCCTAGAGAAGCCAGAGTTCCTTCTCTTGAGAACCTCCAGGCCTCCAACCTGCTCGGCCAACCACAGTGGCAACCACGCTTCACTGTAAAGGTATTGTCCCCTCCTCTTCTAGAGATCTTGAGATGGAGTAGGCAATAATATGGATTTTGTAGCTTCCATGAATGCTACTGTAATTTCATAGCCACTCATTAACAAAGCATGATGAGTTGAGGTTCTCTCATAGAGCTGAAATTAGCTTTAATTTTCTTTCTCCTTTCTCTCAAAGATTTCCTGTTGATGGCTCCTTATCATAAGTAGTGTGGTGTTGAAATGTGCCCAATGGTTTATTAGTTCATTTGATGCATTGTTATTTGGATAAACTGCAAAATAGGTTGTGTTTTGATGATCTTGATCAAATATGTGGATAGTTTTTCTTATCTTTTATGATTATGTGTGATTGTAAAGCATGATCTTCACGTCTATTTATTTCATATAAGTGTTGCGTGTCATCTATGTGATGGAATGCCATCTTTTGCCAAATGTTTGGGACATGTTTATACCAATGTCCGCCATGAAATAATACAAGCTTTGACTATGCTAAAGATTGTGAGTGAGCACATTCGTATTTCACAGTATCTATGTTTCTAAAAATCTGCTAGTTAAAAAAAAAAAGGAAAATAGAGAGCTTATACTTATTCATGTGAGAATTCATTGGCAAATCATTTTATGATTATTTGGAAAGCCTCTAATATATTCGATTTGTCTTTCTTGTCATTGTTCATGACAAAATGATACTCTTTAACATGTTAGAACCTTTTTAAGATAATGTTGTGTTTGACTATTGTGAGTTAGTGCTATATCTCTTGAATAATTGTGAGCAAAATTTGTTCAGTTTTATACCGAACTTCGAAAGATACACTTATTCATAAGATTCTTATAGTAGCTACACAAACTTGTAATATAGAAGTTAGGGGTGTCAATTTTTGACACGACCCGAACCTGACCTGGAAAAATTCGGGTTCGGGTCAACCCAAATCGAAACGGGTCGGATTCGGGTTCAACAAATCAACCCGTTTTAAAAATCAGTTCGGGTTTACCCAGCAACCCGATATTGACCCGAAAGTGACACGAAAACTCAAATTTGACCCGAAAATCGAGATGGACCCGTTTTTGACCCGAAAATCAAAGATTGACCTGATTTTGACTCGAAAACTAGCAAAACGGGTCGGGTTCGGTTTGACCCGAATAGTGCCAGATCAGTTTCGAGATCGACCCGAACCCGACCCGTTGACCCCGAATTGACACCCCTAATAGAAGCTATGGGTATTTCTTCATGTTTTAACAAGTCGTATGATCGAATACATAGTTCATTAGCAATGTTTGTGTGATATTCGTATGTATATTCTAGAATTTTAAGGTCCGCCGGCATACTTGACGTCATATAAATGTAGAAGCTTGTAGTTACATTACGTGACTTTATTTGTTTTATGTTCCAATCACAAGTATAACTGATTCAATATGAAGTTGCATAGTTCATGCTAAGAAAGAACACAAGTTTCATATGCTTTTAAGTTTTTTTTTCTTTTTTTCTCTTAAAACATAGAAAGAAAATTAAACTTAATGCTATATTTTTTTAGGAAGGGCTAAAGTTGTGATAAGTTATTCGAAATAATTTGATGTGAAGAGATTGTTTGTGTTGGGATTCATTTGTTAAAATTGTTTTATTATTTCATGAAAGCTACTGCCGTTATATCCTTTGTTAAAATGCCAGTTAATTTGAGTTTACCTTCAAAGTATGCTTATCACTTTCAATATCATGTACTGGAGTATATGGTTCGAATCTGCTACTGTTTTTCCTGTTTCCCCACCGGTGGAATTGGCAACTTAAAATGTTTTTAAGTCTGCTTTTGCTGGAGGCCTCTCATGTGCCATGTCTACTTCAATAATGCATCCACTTGATACAATGAAGGCAAATATTGACCCTCACATCTCTATCTTTTATGATATTCTCTTGAAGGCGGGCATGGGTCTATATGTGGAGGCAAAGAAGGTATAGCTCATTCAATTCTGGAGTACGTAAGTAAAAAATGTATTAATTAATTATATACCTGTCTTTCTACTTATGCATCAAGAGTTTGGTAGATTATCAGAATGATGGGAACTACAAAGCTGTTCATTTGAAGACAAAGGCGAAAACAGAGGTGAAGATTAAGAATAGACATGAGGTCATACTGCAAAGATTTTCTCAAAAGTTCAAATATCCTCTTTTGATTTTGACTGAAACCTTGCCTGGAATCAACAATACCTATACTATGACAACCAATCTTTCACATACTATGCATGAGGAAGCATCCATTTGTATGTTGGACAACTTGATTGCTTCGAGGACTCTGGCAGATAAGCAGGACGCTTCTGGTTGGATCAAGGTCTAAGAACTTTCAGTTCTATCTGGTTCATCTGCAACAAAACAGTTATATAATTATACAAAGCCAGAGTTCCTTCTAGTAATAGATCAGGTGATCTCCATTCTTCTCGTATTTGTCCTTCATCTAATGTTCTATGTTGTCATGTTTCTTCTTCTGGAGATGAAATTTCTGTTGGGAGAAGTAATCATGATATGCGATGCTTTCAGATGTAATTTGTATCAATCATTTACCAAGTTTGCTATGTTGAGAAATTCCTTTTGTTTTTTATACTGATTTGCAGCATTTGGTTCTCAGCATTACTTATTGCAGCGATGCTATTTTCTAATAGAAGGCCTGCTATCTATGCTACAGTACCTCTCTTCTTCTGAAGCTTGTTTAGTTGTTTCTATTGTTGGAAGGTTACTGAAGAATTCATAAAAATTCTGTTAAAAACTGAGCTTTAAGATGGAAGGGAAATGAGAATTCATATGATTTTTTTTAACAATTCTCTTGTGTTGTCCGAAGTTCAATAATATGTTACTTGTTTTTTGGGCCTTTACATACAACGCCGCGATGTTGTGTACTCGAGTGTTGTGGTGATGTATAATTTGTTTGGAGATAGATAGAGAGCGGAGCATTGTTGAGCTCCACACCCCGGCGCTGCATCGCTGTCAAGCAGACATGAGACACAAAGTGGAGCGCCACGGCCCTCCAAACTTCACACTGCGGCACGATGAGGTAGGCTAATAGTTTTCTTTCTCGTTTTTCATTAATGGTTGCTTCCCTTGGTGGTTTTGGGCGAGTTTCTCTTTATTTGTTCGTAAGAAAAAGAAAATTAAAAATTGGCATGAATTATGGATCAAATTAAAAAGATCACTTGGAGATCATAATCACTGTGGTCTGCGCTCCCCTAAGCATCATGAGGATATTGAGAATATCAGGCTTATCGAAAGCACCATAAAGAAGAGAAAAGAGCAGAAGAGGAAAGAGAAAAAGAGCAGAAGAGTTTGTAAGATCACTTGGAGATCATAATCACTTCTGCTCCATTGCAATATCACTACAGGAAAAATGGCCTATACCGGCAGTTTGAACCGGCGGTTTATAGGCCGTCGGTATTACCGACGGCTATAACCGCCGTCAACCGCCGGTAAGGTACCGGCGGTCTAACGGCGCCGTCCGGCGGTCTAATGAACCAGACGACGCCAGGTTTAACCGTCGGAACACCGCCGGTACTTTGACCGGCGGTTTTCCGGCGGTTACATTACCGGCGGCCGAACCGCCGAAAGACCGACGGTTAAAATTCCGGTGGTCACCGGCGGTAGGGGCCGCCGGAAAACCGCCGCCAAAATAAACCGCCGGTAAAAAGCCGTCGGAATTGGTTTCCTACGCCGTTTTTACCGGTGTTAACCGCCGTTAGACCGCCGGTAATGTAAACAACCGCCGGTAATTTTACACTAACCGCCAGAAAAAACCGCCGGTTTTCAGCGTTTTTCCTGTAGTGTATGAACAAAGCAACTTACTCTTCACATGTCATTTCAGTGGGGTAGCTTACAGCATGAGCTTTGCTCCAAGAGTTGAAACAGTTGAGTTCCCTCTCTCTCTCTCTCTCTTTTTTCTCTCTCTCTTTTGTAAATCACACAAGGTGGGAATTGAACCCCTCACGCACATTTTGTAAAGTGGGGGCAATACAAGTACAAGTATTCTCAAACCAACTTACCTCACTTTTGAGAGAGATTATTCTGTGCAGATACCTGACACAGCTTACCTTCCAGAGGCCAATCAGGTGCAGCCATATCATCCAGTATCGAGCAGTACCAAGCCGCGGTACCGAGTATGAATGACGTGGCGCATCTTCATTGGGCTTTGGACTAAGTTCGGTGTCCGCACCTAATAAAAAATTCGTTGCTCATCCAGGTCTCAGTCTTGTTCTCAGGGTCAGCAGCTATTATCTGCACCCAATACCAAGATGGAGCAATCAAATAAGCAAATAATTTGTTGGCTTCAATAATTGATGGTAAACAGGGAACTTTCATTTGAAGTTGTCAATGTGTTTCAAGCTGAATTTAGCTCAAGATGTTCTCATCCAAGTTTTTTTCCCTACTGAATCATATTATGATAAAAAATTCGGTTCCATAAGGCAAGAAAACTTATCTAAAATTGTGAACATGAGAAGATCTGTAGTGGGATCATTAGGGGCCTGAGCCCCATTGGCCTAGCCCATAATTACTTACTAAAAAATCTACTTTTTTTTAATAAAGCCTAATCCATGCAATTGAGTGTAAAAGCTTAATAGCTGAATTAATAAATGGGGAAAGAGGGCAATATTAATTATTAAATGTGTGTGGTAAGAGAGAGAGAGAGAGAGAGAGAGAGAGAAAGAAGATTGGAGATTTGCAGGATAAATTTTGATTAATTTTTGTTTGTTTGTTTTGAGAGAGAGAAGATTGGAGATTTGCAGGATAAATTTTGATTAATTTTTGTTAGTTTGTTTTGATTTTAATTTTAATCATATATTTATTTTTTCATAATTTTAATCATATATTTATTAAAAAGTCAACTTTCTTTAACCACTCTCCGACAAGGGGAGGATGTGAATGTAGAAGCTAAAGGTTCTTGGAGAAAGGAAGAAAAAGAGTATATGGTGTAAACAGAAAGCTTCTCATTATACAATGTATAATACAATGCTATGTATTTGGTCTCTTAAATAGACCTGACATAGTACGGTTCAAGAACCCACGACCAGGCCTATACCTCCACGTCATAAGCAAGAGCTTGAATACCGAAATGTGTTTAAGTTAAATCTGTTGCTTCTAATACTCCCCCGCAAACTGATGGATCTTGAATGACCGTCAGTTTGTGGCGTAGAGTGTGGAATCGTGGCGTGGATAGGGATTTCGTTAGTATGTCAGCAACTTGGTCAACCGTACTTACTGGTAAGATGCGAACATGGTTTCGATGGATGTGATCTCGTATGAATCTGTGTTCCAACCCCCGCAAACTATATGTTTTCTATGTTCCAACCCTGCATTTATCCAAAGTGAATTTGACAAGGCCTATATCTTGATGTCTCCCAAATTTAAAAGAAAACTCTTTTGGCCAAACATTTTAGAGAATAAGGTCGTAAGTTTGAAATCCTGGTCTCAATCCTTTACATGCTTAAAGTAGAGTTGTCAAGGCTTACATCAAAATGAACATGAAAAACATAAAATTTTTAAAAGAAAATTTCATGGTTTACCCTGAATTTAAAGCAAGGTTGTAAATCCCAATCTTCGACTTGATCCTCCACATGCTCAAAGTCAAGTTGACAAAGCTTCCATCTTGATGGCTCTCAAAATTATAGAATTTTGATAAGAGAACTCCTAGGACCTCTCATCCTATATGGTTTAGTTATAAGTCCCAAATGTTTTATTTCATCCTCCACATGCCAAATACAACAAGAGGATGATTATAAAATCCATTACTCTTGATCTGATCAAACATGTTCATCTCATCATTGATTGAAATTTTATATTTCACATCAATTCTTGCCAAAATATTTTACAATACATAAAAATGAATTCAATTTCACATACATAAACAATTTGTTTGAACCTAATATTCTTCGAGCTAGTAATCAGAGTTGACAAGGTTCATAAAACAACAATCTTTTGAGTGATCCTCCACATGCTCAAAGTCTGATTACTCTTGATCTGATCAAACATGTCCATCTCATCATTGATTGAAACTTTATATTTCACATCAATTCTTGCCAAAATATTTTACAATACATAAAAATGAATTCAATTTCACATACATAAACAATTTGTTTGAACCTAATATTCTTCAAGCAAGTAATCGGAGTTGACAAGGTTCATAAAATAACAATCTTTTGAGTAGGGGTGTCAATTTCGGGTCACGGGTCGGTTTCGGGTCGAACCAGGAATTGACCCGGGTTCAAACGGGGTCGACCCTAACCCGACCCGGGTGGAAAAACGGGTCGGAAATCGGAACCCGGACCCGACCCGGCGGGTTGCCGGGTTGACCCGACCCGACCCAGTTTAGGTTCTACCGGCGCCGGAACGGCGGCAGGCGGACCGCGGGGGCGGACGCGAGCGGGGACAACAGCGCTGGCACGGGCGCTGGAGTAGACGCGCGGGCAACGGGCGCGCGAGGGCGGGCTGCGCGGGGGCGGGCAGCGGGCAGAGGCGGGATTTGAATTTGTTTGAATTAAACGGGTTCGCGGGTTGACCCGGCAACCCGCCGGGTCAACCTGAACCCGACCCGTTTTTTAAACGGGTCAATTTCTTGAACCCGAACCCGACCTATTTTGAAATCGGGTCGGGTTCAACCCGGATTTTCCGGGTCGGGTTTTCGTGTCGTGTCAAATATTGACACCCCTACTTTTGAGTGATCCTTTGCAAATAAATAGTAAAATCTTTTAAGGTTATGGGTAACAATCTAAATATAAAAAAAAACACATGCTTTTTACTCTAATGATGGATTTTGTTATTAGAATATATTAACTAGAAGGGATCATTCTCACAATAAAAATTCTCTCAAACTACAAGATAAACCTTTTTGTGCTTCATTCTTAATGATGCATATTATTCAATAAAATTGTAAGTAGAATGAATTTTGCCCAAAACCATTCCCTCAACTAAATATATACAATTTAAAATGCTCAAGTAATAATCGACCACTACATGCTCAAAGCAATCACCCCTCCATTTTCTAAACCAGTTTATGGATAGTGACATTTAATTTTGACCAAATGATGGTGGTGAAAAAAACATTGGAAGGTTATATTCAATAGGTAGCCTATAATAAAACCATGCAAAAATTCACTGTCCTTACCAAGATTATAGTGAAGTCGGACTTCTGCCCGGCCACCGACGAACTCCGGACTTTCGCCGGGCCTCCAAGTGACGCTGGATTTCTGCCCAGTCGCCAAGTGATGCCGGACTTCTGCCTGGCAACCGACAAAGTCCGGACTTTCGCCCGACCTCCAAGTGACGCCGAACATTTTTCCCGGCCTCCAAGTGACTTCGGATTTCTTCCCAGCCTCCAAATGACTTCAGACTTCTGCCCAACCACCGGTGAACTCCAGACTTCCGCAAGTCCTCCAAGTCACGTCAGATTTTTGCCCAGCCACCATGTGACACCGTACTTCTTCTCGTCCACCAACGAAATCCTAACTTTCGCCCAGTCTCCAAGTGACGCCGGATTTCAACTCGGCCTCCAACTGACGCCATATGTTTACTCTATTGTCGAGTGACGTCGGATTTCTGCCCGTTCACCAACGGACATCAGAGTTTCGTTCATAAATAAAGGATTGACTATTGTAATATGATCAGGGGCGGATCCATCTTCTTTTCTTAGGGTGGGCAAAAAAAAAAAAAATTGGGTAGGGGATGGGCAAAAATGATTAGGATTGATGAAATTAGTGCGAAATTTTTTTTTGAGAGGGGGCAAAATACCAAAAATATTCAAAATATTCCAAAAAATACCCTCTAAAATTTAAAAAATATTTTTTTGATGGTGGGCATTTGCCCCCGCTCACTAGTATGGGGATCCGCCTATGAATATGATTGTCCTTAATTTAAAGGACGAATCAATCACTTGTAATCAATTCAAACACTAGTGGAATCTTTTCAGTTGGGCGTGACCCCATGATTTTCCCCCTTTTTAGGATTTTCCACATAAAAATTCAGGTGTCCTTTCATATTATGTTTGTGTGCTGGATATCCGTGTAACGCTAAGATGAAAAATTTTAACTCTATCACCGCGTATATTCTAGCCCGCAACAGGTATGATCTTCATTTTGGTGTTTTTTTAAAGAAGAGGGTTTATGCTTGATCCTTCGCATCACTTAGAATTGAATTTCTAAGAAAAGAAAGCAAGGTTCTCACTAAAGGGTAAGTAAGGACAGAGAAGCGAACTTCCTCTTAATAGGTTTTATAAATGTAATAAACAAATATTTTGCCTAAAATTTTACTTAGCTCCTACATATGAAAATATTTCATATTTGTAGAACAATAAAGAATAACTTAAATCTAGCATAAAATATAATTATTTCTCAAAAGTATATTTCTAATCTAAATCTAAATGTAGATAAGGTCTCGGGCAGAAAAATATTTAGGCATTTGCAATGAAAAATAAATGAGAATTGGAAATGCATATTTTTATTTTAATGATTTACTCTGCTTTAAGATTGTAATTAATGGTTGAAGATTAGAGGTGATAACTAAAATGGTTAAAGATAATTTTTTTTTTAAATATTTTCACTTTCAAAAATATAATCCGTTTGAAAAGCAGTTCGGGTTTCGTATTCTAACCAGTTTCCAATTTTGGGTCAGTTTCGAGTCAACTCGAAAACCCAAAATCAACCCACAACTGATTTGGATTTGGATCGTGCTTAGCTAGCCTCGCAATCGCCCTTCACCCACTTTGTCATGCTCGCGCTTGCAGAGGTTCACCCACTCATGCTCACACTGTCGCACGCCTATCCCTCGCTCACCTCGTCTCGCTCCCTCGCCTTACGCACGTGCTCGTGGACTGCCTCACATAGTGCTTGTCTCGCTCAATCGAATCAGCATGTCAGGTCGGTTTGACCTAGGTTTAGGGTGTGTCAAGTCCGAGTTTGGATTTCAAATCCAATTGTGTAATCAAGACGGGTCCGAATCAAATTAATTAAGTGCAAATCCATTTTAGGTTGGACCTAAACTCAACCTGAAAACTCATTTTGATACCTCTACATGAGATCTAGAAAAATTAAATAATAAATGTGGATAAAGACACAATAAACTCAAGAATATTTTGTTAATAAGTATAGATAAATTATTTTATTATTTAGAGGGGTATGAGTTAATTATTTAGTATTATCAACATCAAAATATAGGTATATATATAATATAAGTACTTTACAAGTATCTATCTGAGTTCTCATTAGGAAAATTGGCCTGAATGATCCCATCTCTTAAGAGAATCACTTGCCACGAGGAAAAGTAATTGGCCAACAAAATAGTCGATCGGAATCATCTTTAGCATGTCTGTCAAGAGGACTAGCCCAAACTCATCAAAACCTCATATATCAGTAACCCTAATAGGAATCATTCATCTATGATCTTCCTTTGCGGCGAAGGTTGTTCGCCAACCACCGACATCAACTATTCAACTACAATAAACAAAATTGTGGCGGTTTAATTAACTACTACAAATATGCACGTGTAGCAGCGGTTAGAACCGACACCATTCTTATAGCGGCTGTTAAAATCATTGCTATAGGTTCAGATTTGAGACAGTTAAAAACGCTGCGAAAACTAGTGCAACAAATTGCCTCCCCCAACTGTTTTAAAATCACTATAAATGACCATTGCTGCTAACAACAATTACAATGATTTTATAACCGCTGCAAGCATTATTTTAGCTATTAAAACCGACATCTTAGCTTATATTAAGTGATGCAAAAACTTTATTTTCTTATAGTGGGTTAATGAGTCGAGTTTATCATGAGTAGAGTTTATCGAGCCATAAGTTCGAGCTTGAGCCTGAACTCGAGCTCGCTCTCAGCCTGGATCGGTGCGTAAGCTCATTAAGCAACTAGATTAGCTTAAAATATATTAACATTTTACTTTGAATTAGTATTATATAATATATTTTAACATTTTAAAATTAATTCTAAATCAAAAATAAAAAATCTAAATGAAATTCACGCTTTTAATTTAAAATTAAGAAATCGAGCTCAACTCAAGCTCAAGATCAGTAAAAACTAAACAAGCTTAACTCGATTAGCCAGATACTCAACTCGACTCGATCCGTTTACACCCATTGCCAAATACATCAAAACTTATTGGCCAAATCTTAAATAGATTATCTTAATACTAAACGTTAATCCAAAACT
This sequence comes from Dendrobium catenatum, assembly GCF_001605985.2. Lineage (NCBI taxonomy): Eukaryota > Viridiplantae > Streptophyta > Magnoliopsida > Asparagales > Orchidaceae > Dendrobium > Dendrobium catenatum. Next base: position 549,370 of record NW_021319168.1, read on the forward strand.
AAGCTTTAAATTAAATTAAATTAATTAATTCCCACAAATATTGATAAGTTTTACGTAATACTACCGTTAGGAGAAGAATTATTCTTTTTGTGGTAACTAAATAAAATTTACACATTAGTTTTGACTTTATCTCAATTTGCGTAATATGAAAGTTTGGAACATTATTTTTATTTTTATTTTTTATTTTTTATTTTTGTTGCGTTATATATATTGATATATATGGAATTAAATTATATTTTTTACTTATAAAATTATAATCTGTCACATAAAATAATTTTTAAAAATACTTAAATAATTGTAGAAAATGAAATAGTAATATATTGGGGGAATATATAAAGGATGGGGAAGAGATCTATTGATGTTAAAGTCTCCACCATTTCTGTAGGTGGAGGAGGAGAAACAGTTAATAAATGGCTGTTCTTAGAAGAGAAGAGAGGAAGAAGCTCGGTGGTCTGAAGACCATGCCTTTTATATTATGTGAGTTTTTTTTTCTTTGTAATGCTAAATTTAGGATTTGTTTGAGACGACTGACTGTAATTTTTAATAAAGATTATTATAGAGCAACTTTGAAGAAAATAGCTTTTTGGAAAGCTATTATAGAAAGCACTTCCTATTACAAAAACTTATTGACATTTTTTTGTTTTTGGGTAGTTTAATTGCAATATTTACACATAATGAGGGTATAGAATTACAAGTAATCACGAAAGAGTTGAAGCTCCCTATTCATTAAAGTTTCGTTTTGGACAGTTTCTTAGTGCTTTCTAAAGCAGCCTTTCAAAAAATTTTAGTACTAAAAAGCTTATTTAGAAAGCATTAAGAAAGCCGTCCCAAATGAAAACTAAGGCTTCGTTTGGGACGGCTTTCTTACTACTTCTTAAGGCAGCTTCCTAGTATAAAAGTTTTAATTTTTGTACTAAAAAGCTGCTTCAGGAAGCAGGAAGAAAGCCGTCCCAAACGAAGCCTAAGTTGAGAAATGGGAAGCACAAACTAAGTCAGACCAACAAGAAAAAGATAAGCAAAAAAAAAGAAAGAACGAATGAAAGTCAAAGCCGAGGGTATGATGCGGATTTCAACCCTTAGCGAAAAAAGGCTCTTGCTCGAATGCATGACTGTGAAGAGCAAATCGTCTTGGAATGGAGAGATTATTACGTGCGGAGTTCGAACGTGTCTGGAGGTCAATCCGGACGTGTCACGCCACTCAATACACTGTATATCACTATATTGGCTAACGTAATCTTCAGACATGTTCGAACTCCGCACGTAATAATTTTTTCCTAGCATGACACTCTAAAATATTGGATTGGGACACCAATAACTCTACAACCACAAAGACTAATACTGTAATACAAGAACAAATCATTAATCAACGAGCGAGAGACGAATTTGAATAGAGTCTCGTAAAAGAAGAGAAGAGCACGAAAACCTAATTTAATTCATAACAATATGTAAATATTAAATTATTAAGACATTTATAAACAATCAGCATAACAAATTTATTAATTATTTGTAATATCTTTTTTATTTTTCATTTTTTTCTGTCGTTTTTGATTTTGTTAGCCAAATTAATTATAATGAGTGCCCTAATCAGTAATCCAATGCAGCAAATGAAGTATGCGATCGGTTCGCCGTTGCTGGTTTCAATGCCAATATGATTCAGTATCTGAGAAATGAGCTCCATCTTCCTCTTGTTCAGGCCACCAACACCTTGAACAATTTTTCCGGCACGTCGAGCTTTACTCCTCTCATCGGCGCTCTCATTGCCGACTCTTTTGCCGGTCGCTTCTGGACCATTACTGTTGGATCAATCCTCTATCAATTAGTATGTCTTATGCAATTTAAGTTTTAGTGTTTGATTGGAAAGTTTTTTCACAGTTTTACTTTTCAGATCATAGCAACAGTTCCGTTACTGTTTTCTTATTACTTTTCGAAAATTTTCATGACAGAAAGTTGCTGTTTTTACAGCCATAATTACTAAAATGTAGCAACTTTAAGAAAAGTTTCATTTGATATACAGGGAATGTTGGGCGTCACCATCTCCGCAATCCTCCCAGCCCTTCGCCCGCCTCCCTGCCCTCCCCAGTCCCCTTCCTGCCACCAAGCTTCGCCATGGCAACAAGCCATCTTCTACCTCTCCCTCCTTGTCACCGCAATCGGGTCGGGCGGAATCCGGCCCTGCGTCGTCGCCTTCGGAGCAGACCAACTTGAACAAGACAGTCCAACTCAACGGACCAATAGAACCGAACGACGCTGGAGCTTCTTCAATCTCTACTTCTTCTGCATCGGACTGTCTGTAATGCTTGCTCTTACAGTGGTGGTCTACATACAGGACAATGTAGGCTGGGGACTGGGTTTCGGGATCCCGACCATCGCCATGTTCATCTCTGTAATCGTTTTTGTGTTTGGGTACCCGCTTTACATCAGGAAGAAGCCCGGAGGTAGTCCGTTGATCAGAATGGCCCAGGTGGTGGTGGCGGCGGCGAAAAAGAGGAAGCTTGATGGACCTGCCGATGTTAGGCTTCTGTATCAGGATCAGGAGCTTGATGCTAATATAACCACCGCCGGCCGTCTCTCGCATACCAAGCAGTTCAAGTAAGTGTTAGGCGATCGGCGACTATCGCCAACTCTTTATTTGTTATTATTTTTGAATTACTAAATCAGAGACTGCAGATTCTTGAACCGGGCGGCGATTGTCACTGACGGAGACAAAACCGACACCGGCCGGTTGAGACCATGGCGGCTATCGACTGTCCACCGCATCGAAGAGCTGAAATCCTTCATTCGCATCCTCCCCATCTGGTCCGTCGGCATCCTCCTCATCACCTCTGCGGCCAACAACTTCACCTTCGGCATCATCCAAGCCAAGACCATGAACCGTCACCTCGCCGGAGACTTCCACATTCCTCCGGCCACCCTTTTGATCTTCTCCGCCATCTCCATGCTCCTCACTCTCACCATCTACGACCGCCTCATCGTTCCCCTCGCCCGCCGCCTCAATAACCACCCCGACGGCATCTCCCACCTCCGCCGCATTGGCATCGGCCTCGCCATCTCCATCCTCTCCAACGTCGCCTCTGCGCTCGTCGAGAACCGTCGCCGCCGGGCCGTCCACAAAATCAGTGTTTTCTGGCTGGTGCCGCAGTACGCGGTACATGGTGTGGCGGAGGGTTTGGCGTCGGTTGGTCTGATGGAGTTTCTTTACGACCAATCGCCGGAGAGCATGAGGAGCATATCGGCGGCGCTTTACTGGCTGTCAATATCGTTGGGGCACTACGGTAGTACGATGCTGGTGACGATGGTGAACGATTTCACTAAGAAGACGAAGCAGGGGAGTTGGTTACAGAACAATATCGATAAAGGGAGGCTTGATTATTTCTACTGGTTGGTGGCCGGGCTCCAAGTCTTCAACTTTGGATATTATCTTGTCTGTGCGAGGTTTTATGTGTTTAAGAGGTTAGAGATCGCCGGAGATCTGAATCTGGCGGAGGATGCGGAGGAGAAAGGTGGTGGTGAAGCTGAGCTAGCAGTGGCAGCTTAGGCTTAGAGCGTGCTGAAACCAGATTTTCATCAGTTGGAAATGCTATGGACTTTGGCATAGGAGCAATTGTCACAAAAAAAAAAAAATTCGTGTTACACTTACTTTCTTCTTTTTGTGTTATTTTTTCTTATCCGTTTGATTTAAATTATCTTAATTTGTTTGTCCAATGTGTTGAATAAAATTTAGGGTCCGTTTGG
>NW_021319168.1:554165-655847 GCF_001605985.2 Dendrobium catenatum
CATTAACGGAAATGAAATCCGGACAGAAAACACCGCCAAACACGACGGTTCTGAAAATTGAGAAAGGCGGAATGTGCCTTACCTTGCGTACAACAAATTCCTGAACAGTCTCTTCGGACGAAAACGGCTCCGCGTCGTCCGAAAATCAACTTTTCTCCAAAATCCCGCGACTTTCTCTCTCCTCGGCTGATATTTTCGTTTTTAATGATTTTCTCTCTCCTCAAAATGACTTGAAATCAGCTTTATAATCTTCAGATCGGCCCGGCCGATCGCCAGATCGTCCCAGGACGATCAGGCCAATCTGGATCGTCCTGGACGGTTCCCAGAACTATTCTCAGGCCGACATTTTCTACAGTGCCAATCGGCCTGGACGATGTCCTCAATCGGCCTGGACGATGCGTACAGAAAATCACCTGGAGCAAATCTGGGCACATTCTGGAGCAGAATTTTCACTGATCGTCCCAGGACGATCCAGATCGTCCTGGACGATCCTGGAGCATATTTTTTTTGATATTACACCTTCCCCATTAGATATGAATTTGCCACCAATTTCTCGGTGTGGGATGATTGGTCTTCTCAGCAACAGGACCAATTCCCCTTCGAGAAATGCCCGAGCACACACCATACGATCAAAGGATTTTTCCATTCTTCCTCGATAGATTTCTAAGTTTTATTGATCTCGTAACTTGACTTCATCGAGTGCATCGAGCTCCTATATTCTTAAACGAGCATTCTGCTCTTGAGTGAGTTCATTCTGGATTGCTACCCAGAGTGATGGTAATTCAACTTCTAGTGTCAATATTGCTTCAACTCTGAACACTAGCGAATAAGGAGTGGCTTTGGTTGGCATCTTGTAGGTTGTACGGTATACCCATAACACTTCTGCCATCTTTGTGTGTCACTCTCTTTTGTTCTTAGTAAGGATCTTTTTTAACAATTTTACCAACATCTTATTGAAGGCCTTTGCAAGGCTATTTGCCCTTGGGTTGTATATAGATGAGTACTGCCAATCGATTTTATGATGATCAATAAATTTATAGATTTTTATACTTTTGAATGTTGTACCATTATCTGAGATTACGTGATGTGGCACACCAAATCTGTAGACAATATTATGGGTAAAAAAATTAATCACATGCTCGGATGTGACCTCTCTTAATATAGCAGCCTCTGCCCACTTGGAGAAGTGGTCTTTTACTTCCAGAATAAAGCTGTGTCTTGCTGAAGACGGCGGGTCTATCATTCTGATTATATATGTACTCCAACATTCAAATGGCCAGGATGCTACTGTTGGGTGCAGCGGATTTGGAGGCTGACGTATAACATCACCGTGGATTTGACATTCGTGTCACCTCTTAGCGTGGTCGATACAATCTCTCACCATGGTCAAGTAATAGTAACCCATTCTCTTGATTTTAATGGCCATTTTAGGACTTGGCTGATGTGCTCTATAAAGTCCTTCGTGGACTTCTGCTACCACTTTATCAGCTTCCATGGTCCCTAGGCACCTTAGCCACATTTGATCAAAAACTTGTCTGTACAATGTGTCATTGACAAATGCATATCACAATGCTCTTTTTCTAATTTGTGTAGCTAGGGATTTATCCGTCAGGAGTTTGCTTTCATTAAAATAGTCAATGAAGGATTGCCTCCAATCATCTCCTTTCTCAATTTCCAAGCAATGTAACCACGACTCTGAGCATCTGTTAGTTTTACATCTCTTGACTACATGACGTTCCTCTGGTTGATTTTTAATAATGATTTGTTTATGAGGTTCAGGATCAACCAGGGTTGTATCCTGCTGGCTTGAATCTGGTATTCCCTCTGCCTGTGGGAATTGTAAGATTGCTGGCTCTAAGACTCGACGGTTATAAACTCCGATGAATATAGATTTTTCCTCAATGGTGTTTGTCATTTCCTTAGCCAATTTGGCCAGGAAATCTGCTTTTTCATTCTGTACTCGAGGAATTTAAACTATTTTAACATTCGGCATCTGCTTCAGGAGCTCAAGGGTCCGTCGGTGATAATGAGCCAACTCAACCTTGCAAATCTTGTAAATGCCCAAGACTTGATTTATCACAAGTTGAGAGTCGCCGAAGATTTGAAGATTTTAAATTTTGATGTCAATCACAATCTCCAACCCTACTATTAAAGCTTCATATTCAGCTTCATTGTTGGCCCAAGGTACAGTCAAACTGAATGAAAATCTCATTATGCTTCCTTTAGGTGGTATGAGAATAAGACCGATGCCAGCTCAGGCTCTTGCAATTTTTGGAGGTCGGGCAAGTTTAATTGATGATGCCCCATCAAAATACATTTCTTAGAATGGTAACTTTTCATTCTCCTCGATCTGCATGATTTATTCATTGGGCAGATCATCATTGAGTGAAGAGTCTGCTGGGATATGATGTGCAACAAGAAAATATATCAAGGCTTGTCCTTTCACAGCCTTTTGTGCCATATATGTGATATCAAACTGCAGTAATAGTACTGCCCACCTGGCTAGATGACATATCAACGCTAGTCTTGTCATTAAGAACTTTAGCGGATCGATCTTTGAAATCAATGTGATTCTATGAGACAGCATGTAGTGACGAAGTTTTTTAACTACAAAAATCAATAATAAATAATGCTTTTTAATAAGAGAATAATAACTTTTTGTTCCAATCAACCTCCGACTGATGTAGTAGAGCGCATTCTCTTTTCCTTCATCATTATTCTGGGCTAATAATGCTCCAAGGGACTCTTCTAGTGCTGCTATATATAATATAAGAGATTTCCCCGAAATTGGCGCTGCGAGAATGAGTGGGTTCAACAAATATCTTTTGATGCTATCAAATGCTTCCTGACAATCTGTGTCCCACTTGAAACTGACATTTTTATTCATTAATTTGGAGAATGGTTGGCACCTACCCGATAGATTCGATATGAATCGTCGAATGAAAGTCGGTTCTCCTTGTAGCGAGCGAAGCTGTCGAAGGTTCCTTGGTGGTGGCATCTCCGTGATTGCCTTAATATTATTAGGGTCAATCTCGATTCCTCAATGATGAATAACATACCCTAAGAATTTGCTAGAGGATACCCCGAAGGCGCATTTGAGGGGGTTCATCTTTAAGTTATATTTTCTGATTCTCTCAAATACACTCTGAAATCTTTAAGTGATCTATTCAGACAAGGCTTTTAATAATAAGGTCATCTACATAGCACTCGACCTTCTGATGTATTAAATCATCAAATATGTGAGTCATTGCCCGCTAGTAGGTGGCTCCATTATTCTTCAGGCCAAAGGGTATGACTGTATAGTAGAATATGCCAATGGGCGTCCTGAACGATGTATGCTTTTCATCCTTGGGTGCCATCTTGATTTGATTGTATCCTAAAGATAAATTCATAAATAAGAACATGTCGTAGTTGGACATATTGTCCACTAAGAGTTCAGATACATGGAGCGGAAAGTCATCTTTTAGACATGCTTTGTTGAGGTCCCAAAAGTCAATACAGACACGATCTGTCCATTCTTCTTCTTCATAGGGCAATCCAATCAGCATATTCCTCTTCTTGGATAAAGCCTGCCTCTATAAGCATCTTTGTTTCAGCAATCACATATTCTTCAATCTCCAACCTCATTCTCCTTGGAGCTTGCTAGATGGGTGCTACATCCTATTTGATTGCTAATATGTGAACTACTACGTCAGTGGATAAGCTAGGCATCTCAGCATATGTCCAGACAAAGTAGTCCCTGAATTCACAGAGAAGTTCTTTTATTTCTTCTATTTGCTCTTTGAGTAGGAATGAACTAATGAAGGTTGTGCGAGGGACTTCCTCAGTTCCCAAGTTGACCTCTTTTAGCTCATCCATAGTGGCTTTTTGTCCACCATCTTCAAGTTCTTCTGGTGCAGGCTCGGCCTCTATGGGTTGATCATCATAATCATCAACTTCGTACGTGAATGCCTGGCAAGTATCTTTTTGGAGGAATTTTTCTTGATGAATATGATACCTTTATATGCAGCTATATCCTTTTGTCACAATGGATATGAATTCCTTCCATACCAAAGGCCCAAGCTTTTATGAAGTTGTCATTTGGTGGTAAGAATATTAATTTGCTTTCGTAGCATTCTATGAATATTTTTTGTATTGAACCTATGTAGCCTCGTAAGAATTCTTCGGAATCAAGGAGCATGCAACACCAATCATTATTCTCTTCTTTCCAAACTCCAACATAATATAGTACATTCCCTGGCACAGTCCCATTTTTAAGGGGAGGAAGATAGAGGGTGATGAGTTCTTCAATTTTATGCACCTCACACGGAATGATTTCTTTGAAGTGTTGCAAGGGAACACGGGTGACTTCGAGTACGCTATCTGAAATTGATAGGCTATATATTCTTCTAAAGAATATATCCTACATTGTATTCATGTAGATAGAGTCGTAATCATAATCATCATTTAAAAATTTAACCTCCCTACTCCATTCATCCGTGGACTGGCATACTCTTCGAGATTTCATAGGGGTTATATCCTCTTCATCTAAATCACTCTCTAGATGAGGTGCATATTTTTTTTCTTTGGAAATGGTTGGTGCCTTGGGAAGAGTTGGCATTTCCTTCTTTCTCCCCACCTGCTTTTTCTCACCATCCCATTCAGGTCGCTTCGCAGTCTTTGAGTTTGATGCTTTAGCCTCGAGAGAGCTCGAAGACTTTTTCTTCTTTGGCATAAAGTACTATGCATCTTCATAAACTGTTGCTTCATGAACCGTGAAGGATTGAATGTCCCCAAAGATCTTGAATTCTTCTTTACCTCTGAGATATTTCATACACTGGTGTAATGTTGAAGGGATAACACCATATTCATGCAACCAGGGATGACCTAGTAGCGCCTTGAATGAAGTATCTGCATCAATAACATGAAATTTAGCTTCTATGTGGAGCTCTCCAAATATAAGAGGGAGCATAAATAATCCAAGAGTTTTCTTCCCTTTTTTGTTGAAACCATGCACCATCAGCTTATCTGGCCCGAGGTGTTCCACATTATGGTAAAGGGATCTCAGTGCTGTCAAGCTTAACAGATTTATGGAGGATCTGGGATCGATCAGGATTCGACTGATGATCAACTTATCACTCTCTGCAATAACATATAGAGGAAGATTACGGTCTGTAGTCCCAAGCATCATATCTTCTTCGGAGAAGGTGATGAATGGCTCGTTACGAGCTTGTAGAACCTCAGTCAAATTACGTTCAGTAAAATATGCCTCATATCAGTCAAATTACGTTCAGCAAAATATACCTTATATCTTTCAGGATCTTTGAGTGCCTGAATTAGAGTCTTCAGAAGGTCTTTAGATATTACCAAGGCATCGTATATGCTGAGTTGTGCAGGTATCTTCCTTAGATGGGATAAAATATTATAATCTATTACATTTGTTAAAAGTATTTTTTTCTTAGGATCTTCAGAAATAATATCATCATTGATAATAATTTCTTTCTCCTTATCTTTATTGGAGACCCCTTTCTTCGGTGGAGGCGGTAGTATCTTACCACTCCTCAACTATACTTGTGCAATCTCTTCTAACTCAGACTCATTTAGTTGCACATTCTCTTCAGAGTCGGCCATTATTATGTATAGAGATTCATTTGTTGATTCAGAGTCACCACCCAGGTTTACATGTCCCATCCAACATGCTATGCTAGGGTCTGATTCGTCTTCCTCTGGAAAGTACAAGTATTCCTCCGAACTGTAATCCATTGGCAACACCATCATATAGGATTTAGAGGGTACTTCTTCAGTGTATTCTTCTTTTATCGAGGTACTTGGTGTTACTGAGATAACCCGACATATTTTAGTTGGAAGAGAATTCTCATCACCTTCTTCCGCTTCATCTATTTTAAGCTCTGACATGAAGTCAGTGAGCTTGATAGGTCGCCACACAGTCTGATAATATTCATCAAACTGTTGATAAGTCTCTAAGTTGCAGTCTTTTTCTCCTTGGGTTTCTTCAGCTTGGTCTTCTTCTTGGATGATTTCACCCTTCCAGACTTCGAAGTGCCAGCTTGGTTGGGGAATTGTTTAGAAGTAGAAGCTCGTGTCATAGGCAATGCTTTCAAATCTAACACTAGCTCCGTAGGAGATTTCTATTTCATACTTGGAACTCTTTTAAGATGTTTTAACTTTTTCACAGTCTTCTTGGAGACCGCAGTCTCCCATTTCTCTTCTTGAGTTGGCTCCTTTTCTTTTCTTCTTTCTTTAATCAGGGGTATAGAAGAAGTCATAACTACTCGAATTGATTCTTTTCTAGGTTGAGATAGCATATTGTCATATAATATGAGTTCCCCCTTTTGACATTTTCTTTCAAGTCAATCCTTGAAGATGTAGCAATCTTCAATAGGATGGCTAAGTATCCGATGGTATGGATAATAATTTGGGTCACTAGTGTGCTTTAACTCTTCGGACCTCTTACATTCAGGCAGTTCTAAACCTTCTCTCAACACTTATTGAAATAATTTGGCAAAACTCTCCCTCTTGAATGAATATTCATTATTCATTTTATCCTTAAGGGATTGGAATATTCTATCACTAGTTCATATTGCCTGTCTCAGGCATTCTCCACCACCTTGATAAGTTCGTGTCTTATCATTCCCCCAAGTATCAGCTTCGGTTGGGGGTTAGGATTGTAAGCCTGTTTGGGCTTTTCTTCATACTGCATTGGTTGCTTGCCCTTATCTACATTATAAATCATCTATTTTTCTTTGTTGGTTCAGGAGAAAAATGTAGAGTCGGCATCACCCCTTCTAGTATCCGGGGCCTTAGCCTTCTTGGGCTTATCAGAGTGATTTCCTGATTTGGACAAGTTCAGTTTTTCAAACTTGGCCACTCTGTCTAACAAAGATTAAAATCTTTGGGAAGCTTTTACCTTTTAGATATTGTAGAAGCTTTCCATTTCTTTTATATTTCGAATGTGAAAGGAAATGCAAATTAGGGAGACGAAGAATTTTTCCTAACACGTGGGAGTTAAGGTTTTGTTTCGAATGACTTTCTTACCGTTTTTTTTAAGCAACTTTTTAGTACAAAAATTTAATTTAATTTTTGTACTATAAAGCTGCTTGAAGAAGCGGTAAGAAAGCCGTCCCAAACAAAACCTAAATATCATCACAGTAATAAAAAATAAACAAAATTGGATGCCAAGATTTAGGCTTCATTTGAAACATTTTTTTTACTACTTTTTAAAAGAGATTTATAACATAAAAATTTTTAAACTAGAAGTTTTTGTGCTAGAAAGTTGATTTAAAAAGCAATAAGAAAAGTGTCTCAAATGAAGCCTTAGACAAGTGAGGTGTTAGAGGATGTATGTAATGGTGGAGAAGAAAAATCATTGAAATTATTTTGGCATTAAAATGTGAAGAGTTTATGTAGCTTTTCATCTCCTTTGGCTTTCAAAGTAAATGAGAATTAAAGAGATGAATAGTTATTGTTTAAATCAAAGGGTTTGGCAATAATAAATATTCTCATAGTAACAAAAAAGTTTAGGAATCCCTATAGCTCCTTAACTTAGGCAATGGGCTTGTTAGTAATAATAAGTATATAAAATTAATAGTGAATGATGTATGACTAGAATTAAAATCATGAAATCAAATAAAATGAAAGGCTAGCATTTAATATGAGACCACTCTCTTATAATATATAGTAGCATAAATTATGAAATGAAAATTTTGCAATAATTGTGTAGGTAAATTCTTTAGTGGTGACACAAATTATTATTATATTATATCTAAATTAGAGTGTCAATATTTGACACGACACGAAAACCCGACTCGAACCTGACCCGGAAATTTTGGGTTTGACCCGACCCGATTTCAAAACGGGTCGGGTTTCGGGTTGACCCGATGAACCTGGATCAATGAATGCTTAAGTTCATGTGAAATGGAAAGATCTCTATAAATTTTTGCACCTATGAAGTGTAAGAAACATTTAAAGAATGCCTAGATGTATATGAGCATCAAAATGATAAAATGGCAATAATCATCAACATAACATTGTTATAGTATTCAACATACAAAAATTAACTAATCTATAACCTCCTTAATATTGGTTTATGCTAATTTTACCATTGACAAAAAAAATTCCATTAATTAATAAGAAAATATAGTTATATAAAATTAATGATAATGCTAAAAATTTCTAAGAAAATTATATATGAGAAAAGTAATTTTGAGCACTAAGGCTTCGTTTGGGATGACTTTCTTACTTCATTTTAAAACTAGAAAGTTGCTTTAAGAGCATTAAAAAAGCCATACCAAACCAAACTTAAATCATGGAATGAATTTTAACAAACTAATTAAACAAAGTAACCCAATGGCCTACTAATTCACTAATATTGGAGAATAATTTGAAAATTTTTATCTAAAAAAGTCATTTATTAGAATTTATTAATGCAAACTAATTAAAATTTAAGTTAACACATAAGACAAAGTGTACAAGTTTTGGTTCAACTAATAAATTAAAACTAAGTGATTTTTTATTATTTATCCTCTAATCTTTCATTCTTTTTTTTTTTTTACTTTTTTATAATAATAACTTGAATCATAATAATTTTATTTTTAATTTGTTCTGAATAATTAAGTTTTTGTTAAACAATTCAAACTCGTAGAATTAAATTCAAATTTAAATTCGATTAATTAATCAAGCTCAACTTAGGCGTGATTCTAGATTGGCTCAACTTATTTACATGCACCCCTAGCCGCTTCAATGTGGACATGGATACACATGCATATATGGTAGAAAGGAATGACACAAATGTAAACAAACTACATCAAAATAAAGGGGACCGTACGATTGTTGTTGAGCGCAAGCGTCAATCTTTGCTAGCCATTAATTAGGTGACAATCGACATAGAATGAAAGTACTTCACAATGATTGGAAATCGGCTTGGTCATTCTTCTGATATAAGGGGAGATCAATTGATTGAAAAAATTGTGCATACATCATCATTAACCTTTGAGCGATAGATCACAAGTTCGCCAGCGATGATTCATCGTCAGTTTGGTCACTCTCCATATATAGGGAGAAATCAAACAACCATCAATACTTAATCCTCCTCTTATTATCAGCTACCCAAATACCCAAAATAAATTTTTTTGGAAATTTTATGTTTTATCTTCAATGAGATTAAAAAAGAATCTACTATGCTCACACTTCCAAATCAATAATCATCTCATAACTAATTCTTATCTAATTCATTTGAGACTTTGTTTGGGACGGCTTTCTTACTGCTTCTTGAGTCACATCAAAATTTTAATTTTTCTACTAAAAAGCTGCGTTAAGAAGTAATAAAAAAGCCGTCCCAAATGAAGCCTAAATCACATCAAATCACCTTATAATAAAACCAAACATCTTTGACAAGTTAGAAAAATCAGCTTTTTTGCATCCTAAGCTGTTGTGGAAGCTTCCAAACATTGCTCTCCAGCATGAACAGAATGTTTCCATAATTGCAATTACTCCTTTTATTGGTTAAGGCATTCGGTCAAGCTTGACTCCAGAAGTGATTTTCACGTAATGCTTTTGAGAGAAGAATTATTTGCTTTGTGGTAAACTAAATAGAATGATTCTACCACTTTTTTTGTCTTTTCCTCACTGACCATTTGAGAAATACAGAAGTTTGGGGCATTATCCATTCAATTCTTACTATATTGGCATATATTTTTATATGAAATTATCATTTACGTTACAAAAATATTAAAAAAAAAAGTTGTAGCAAATGAAGCCAAATCAACTCTCCCTCTTTCTCTCTATATATATAATTAGCCTCTGTTGCCCAATGAAGCTCAACACAGACAGTTCTGTAAGCTGAATTAATACAGCAAGAATTGATAATGGCCGACTGTGGAAGAAAGGAGAAGAAGAAGAAGCTCGGTGGTCTGAAGACTATGCCTTTCATATTATGTGAGCCTTTTTTTGATCTTTCAGATTTAGCCTATCTTATGCTTAGGGACTAGTTTATCTCCTTTAGTCTAGAGTCTTCTATTTGCTCCCTTAAATAGTTAGAATGTATGGTTTTTGAGGCATTTGAATGATAAAAACTCTTTTGAAGCTCTACATCACTTTTTTTTATCTTTCAGAGCTTAAAGTTTCGAATATATGGAGTGATTATGTGTTGATAGAGTATTTATGTGATTTGATGCAGCAAATGAAGTATGTGATCGGTTTGCCACCGCCGGATTCTACGCAAATATGGTGACTTATCTTAGGAATGAGCTGCATGTTCCCTTGATTCAGGCCACCAACACTCTCAACAACTTCGCCGGAACGGCGAGCTTAACACCCATTGTCGGCGCCCTCATCGCAGACTCTTATGCCGGCCGGTTTTGGACCATCGCCGTCGGAGCTACTCTTTATCAGTTGGTAGGTTTCAGTACTAGGAGCATGCTTTTACAGTAGCTTTACAAAAAGTTGTTTTCTTCTTGATAGCTTTATAATATTGTGATTAATTAAATAAATGCAGGGAATGCTGGGTGTGACAATCTCGGCAATTCTACCGTCGCTCCGGCCGCCGGCATGTTCTCCCGATTCTTCCTCCTCCTGCCAGGAAGCTTCGACATGGCAGCAAGCAGTATTCTACTTTTCCCTCCTCCTGACGGCAATCGGGTCGGGCGGAACACGGCCATGCGTGGTGGCGTTCGGAGCGGAGCAGTTGGAAGAACAGGACGGATCGGGTCGGAAATCTCAGGCCAAAGGGTCGTCCAAGGAACAGCCGAGCTTCTTCAACATCTACTTCTTCTGCATCGGAGTGTCGGTGATCCTCGCCATGACGGTGGTGGTTTATGTACAGGACAATGTCGGGTGGGGGATCGGGTTTGGAATCCCCACCTTCGCCATGTTCATCTCCATCATCGTCTTCGTCGTCGGGTACCCACTTTACATACGTCGGAAGCCCAACGGGAGTCCGATGACCCGAGTGGCCCAAGTGGTGGCCGCCGCCTTGAGGAAGAGGAAGCTCGTTGTGCCCACTGATGGCAGTGTTCTGTACCAGAACAGGGAGCTGGACGCCGATATTTCAACCGTCGGCAGACTATCCCACACAAAGCAATTCAAGTAATTAATTACAGCTCGCTCGCTCGATCGATCTATTTGTTAATACGAATTTGGAAGCTGAAATTAATCATGAAAAATGCAGGTTTTTGGACCGGGCGGCGATCGTCGTTGAGGGAGACATGGACGAGAACACCAATCGTCCCCTGCTATGGCGTCTTTCGACCGTCCACAGAGTGGAGGAGCTGAAATCCATAATGGGAATCCTCCCAATATGGTCGGCCGGCATCTTCATCTCCACCGCCACCTCCAACAATTACACCTTTGGGTTAGTCCAGGCCAAGTCAATGGACCGCCAGCTCGCCGGCGGCTTCAGCATTCCACCGGCAAGCCTCTTCATCTTCTCCTCCGCCGCCATGCTCCTCACCCTCTCCGTCTATGATCGCGTGATCATTCCCCTTGCCCGCCGCCTCACCGGGCGTCAAGAAGGCATCTCCCGGCTCCGCCGAATCGGCATCGGCCTGGCCATCTCTGTCTTCTCCAATGTCGCAGCCGCCCTCGTGGAGAACCGCCGGCGCCGCGCCGCCGGCCACATCAGCGCGTTCTGGCTGGTGCCGCAGTTCGTGGTGCACGGCGTGGGCGACGGCTTCGCTTCGGTGGGGCTGATTGAGTTCTTATACGAGCAGTCGCCGGAGAGCATGAGGAGTATAGCGGCGGCGCTCTTCTGGCTCTCGATATCACTGGGGCACTATGGAGGAACATTTCTGGTGACGATGGTGAGCGACTTGACGAAGAGGTCGAAACAGGGGAGCTGGCTGCAGAACGATATCAACAATGGGAGATTGGATTACTACTACTGGTTGGTGGTTGGGATGCAAGTATTCAACTTGGTGTACTTCATTGTTTGTGCGAACTGTTATGTCTCAAAGAGAATTGAAGTGGAGGAGGAGGATGTGGAGGAGAAGGGTGCTGCGCAGCCCGAGCTTGAAGATGAAGATGAAGAAGAAGATAAACATAAACCTCATCTGCACCCCTCTGTTGTATAGAGGAAATTGTGATTGCATACTCTCTCTTTTGATTTTGATTTTTTTAATTCATTTGTATTAAGAGATTTTTTTTTTAACTGCATCATTGAGAAGATCTGTAACAGAAATGTATGTTTCCAACCGAAAATCTCATTTTCTGACTCTAAAATGTAGCATTTCTGAGAAGGTAACGGTCTTTCTCTATTTTCACGCGTTTCTTCTGCAAATCTGGTAGAGATAGAAAATAGCGTAGGTGAACAGTGCAATGCCAATATTGGCGTCGCACTGTTCACCCGCAATCAAATAGCTGAAGTTTTGCCGTTCAGTTGGAACTCGCGACGACGTCATTCATGGGTTTGGAGTTCGGTTGGAGATGACCTAAGAGTAGCAAAAAGAGCACAAGTTATCATCAGCAAAGAATTTGCAGTGGGATTTAAGTTAGTCGAGCTGACTCATGAGCTAATGAGCCAGTATGACTCGACTTATTAGTTCTTGAACTAGTTTATTTAAAAAATATTAATATAAAATACATTTAAAATATATTTACATTCAGAATTTTAAACATAAAATTGTTAAAAATGTTTAATAATTATATTTAGCTTTCTTATTTTAAGTTATTCTTTATAATTTTTTTTAATATCTCATTCTTTTATCATTACATTATAATAATTAATTAAATGATAATCAATTTGAGTGCAGTAATAGCATTATAATTCCAATTGATACATGTGAATTAACATCATATTCTAGCGAAAGTTCCATAACCAATATTCAGTTCATAATAGCTATCACAATAAAGTTTCGTTTGAGACGGCTTTCTTATTGCTTCTTAAAACAATATGTTAGTACCATTATTTTAATTTTTATATTAAAAATTTACTTTAAGCAACAGTAAAAAAGTCGTTCCAAACGAAAATGGCTTTCCAGTGGACAGTGGTGATCACTTTCTGTTTTTATTTTTATTTTATTTTATTTATATTTTAATACAAAATTAAAGTATATTTGATATTTACTAAGTGTTATTAATTTTTATTGAATATTACATAGTAGGGCAATGGTGGCCAGTCGTGACGAAAGCCGTGGTGGTCGATGGCTGGGGTGGCAACAGCTCAAAAATACAAATCAGATATATTTTTTAAAAACAAAAATAAGAAAAATAAAAAATATCCTAAACCTCCCCAAACAACTTGATTAGGTAAATAAATCTTTCCTTTTCATTGACAATTAATGGGAGTATAGATATGTACATATCACAAACTCTGAATCAAATCAGAAGAAGGCTATTTACAGTCGTTTGAATTACTTACATGAGCACTCTGTGAGAAGATCAACTTTTGCAAGCTCCAGCAACTATAGAACTAATCATGATTAATAAAACTTGGTTTTCATCTATGCCTCATAGGAAAAATTATTCTGTTAATGCGCCACGTCACCCCTTCGCTCGATACCGCGGCTTGGTACAGCTGACATGGCTGCACATGATTCGCCTCTGAATGTAGAGCTGTGTCCAGCCTCCGCATGGGATAATTTCTCGCCAACTCCCTCATTTCAGCCCGGCTTTGATCTAGCTTTCAAATTCGTATCCTCGTCTGCAGGCGAAACGATGAAGCAGATCATAACCTGCAAGTACTCCAGCTCCTGCTATTCCTGAAAGCATATTGGCACCCACTCCTCTAAACAGAACTAAAAATCCCTCGCGTTGTACAATTTGGTGGAAGGCATGGAAGGTGCTTCGATATTTGTAAGGCTGTCCTGAAGTCATCATCATTCTACGACGCAATGTATCAAATGGGTAGGCACAGACACCAGCTGAAGTTGTCACAGTCCATCCCAGAACAAAACTGGCCAAGAAATTCCCCTGTGATAACAAAAGTCAGGTCTTTGATAGGAAATACTTGAGTTCGCAAGTAATCCAAGAGAAAATATTTGAGTTCGCAAGCAACCCTAACAATAATTGGCCCAAAACAGCGAGAAAACAAAAAAATTCTGGATGAAATCAAACTAAAAGCGATAGATTGTGATAGAAGAATCGAAACAAACAAACTTCAAACAAGATACAATTGATCCTCAATTTGAGAGGAGGATCTTCTCTCCCAAATCTCTAGATTGTGGATCTAGAGCCCAAGACACCAAGGAGACTCTAAGAGAACAACTCCAATCAAGCATAACCCTAAACCTAAACAAATCATACTATTAATACATTAATTCCCTAATTCAAACATCCAAAAATTCAAAATTTCCCTCTCTCCCTAACTGCCCAACCCTCTCTCCTTAATTTCCTCCTAATGGGCACACTAGTTTGGGGGGAAAGAACCGAGAGAGGCGGAACTTGTCCGCCTCCTGTAAACCTGAGCCGGCTGGGCCGGTTTACGTTGAACCGGCCTATCAGTCTCATTGTTAGAAGACGGCTTTACCAGACTGGACATAGATGTGAGCTTATGCAAATGGTAGCAGAATAATCATCGTTCAAGAATTAGAAGATTGCAGGATGTGTTCTAGAGGGGATGAAACATAGATCATCGCTAAAAAATTATATAATGTATGATCTAAGTAAATGATTGAAATGGTTTCTAAAATTTGTATGTTTGTCTAATATAGTCCTAGATTGTTTTAGGTGTTGAATTTAATCCCTTTTAACTCACCAAATCTAAAACATTTTGACTCTATCATCGACTTTGTCATTTCTTTGGACAAAAACTTTTCTTTGTTCTCAATTTAAACTTCTGTTAAAATAAGTTACAGTCTACTGGTTGATGGAAATTTATTAATGTATGGGTCAAAACTTAGGCTTCGTTTGGGATGATTTTCTTCCTGCTCTTAAAGCGGCTTTCTAATAAAAAATTAAAATTTTTTAACTAGAAAACCGTTTTAAGAAACAGCAAGAAAGCCGTCCCAAACAAAGCCTTAGATGCGGAAAATATAGCTAGAATTTCCAGAATCATGAAGCACAAAAGATGCACTTTTTGGAGCTAAATTAGAAGACAAAGAAAAAAGTATTTTCTCAGGAAATTTAACAATAACAACATGGCGTCCATTGCTCACCTCAAAGGGACCAACCAGGACAAGAGGTTTCATGGTGTCATAGATGCCGAAATAGAGTCCACGATATAGAGTGATGCCCATTATTGACACCCCAAAGCCCCGATACAAGCCAACAAAACCATCACTTGAAAGAGTCATCCTGTAAACATCTACAAGTCCTTTAAACTGGCGCTGACTTCCAGCTTGGCGATCAAGTGTGTCTGTGGCAAGTCGAGTCCTCGCATAATCCAAATGGTATAACAATAGCGAAGTTATGGCTCCTGCAGCACTACCAGAAGCAACATTTCCGGCTAACCATCTACTATAACCATCTTTCTCCTTCGAGAATGAAAAGATGGTTTGAAAGTAACCCTTAAATGCAAAATTGAAGGCCTGCAGAAATAATTTTTAAGTGAGACCACGATTAAGTAGAATACAAGTTGGATGGTTGAAGTGGAGTAATGCATCGGGCCTGTTGTGTAATAGAAAAGTAACCCTCAAACTTAAGAGAAATTTTATAATATGGTGGTGAGACCTGGATTGTTTTATGGCGCAGAGTGTTGGTCATTAAAAGATAAGCATAAAATTAAGTTTAGTGATGAAGAGTGGATGAGTGACTTCACTCTTAGAAACTTAATGCAAAATGAGTATATACGTGAAAAGATTGGAGTAGCTCCAGTGACATAAGATTAGAGAGAGTCACTTTAGATGATTTAGGCATATAAAACGTCGGTCTTCCGATGGCCCGATTAGGAGAGTGAAAAGTAGATAGACCTAAAAAGACTTAGTAGAAAAATATTAGATAAGATATTTTTTTATTAGATTTAAAAAAGAATTTGTCTTTTAATATGACACAATGGAGAAAAAGGATTCATGTAGCCGGCCTCACGGTGGAATAAAGGCTTGATGTTTGTTATTGTAAGATCATGCTTAAATATAAATATTTTATGATAAGACTTGGACAAGAAGCCAAATATAAGAGAGAGATGCAAATGATCCATTGCCATGAAAGAACCAATGTCCTAAAAATCAAAGCTTTCACATGTCCCACAACATTGCTGTAGGCCTATAATATATATTGACCAATCTGAAGCAAGATTATAATTTTATCCCTAGCAAGTTGTTTTTTATCATTAATGATGAACAGTTTTTTTATATACATATAAGACATCTATCACGATTATTCTCGATTATTTTAATATTCTTAGATTATTTTATAAATTAAATTTAATATTATTGAATTTAAGACATAGGACTATCTTTATTTTAAAATTAGATAATACGATTTAAGACTTAACTAATTTTGAATTTTAGATTATAATCCTATTTTTATAAATAGGAATTTAAGTGATTTGTTTTTTAACGTGACAAGCAATCAATGTAATTGAAATCAATCCTCTCATACAAATAGTTCCTACTCGAGGCGTGAACAATGACAATTATCAGCATAATCACTCAGCTCACAAAAACTCCACACGGTTCACCACTTATAGCATCTAAAGCCAACACTTCATCCCTAAACAATTGAAAGCCAGCCAAAGTACCAATCAATTCCTATTAATACACTGAATCACAAGAAATCAGCATTCCTTCTCTACCAACATGGATATTAATTAACTAATCAGCCACATGAAACCAAGTAAAAAGATACCAGTCCTCAAATGCTTGGTTACTATCAAACTAGTGTTTATTTGGGATGGCTTTCTATCAACTTTGCTTTCAAATTGTAACTACATTGACGTTTGCCTAACAACATTTTAATTATGTTTCAAAAGATTTTGCAGTTTAGAAAAGTTTTTTTGAGATCAAACTAATCATTTTGTGTTCTAAAGGTGTAGGTGTGTTGACCTCGAATTTGGTAAACTTAAATTACCTCGTTGATCACTGTCAAATTTAAATTGAACCATATTTGAGTTAATCAAAGTCGATTTGATCACATAAAGTTAATTCGACGAGGTCAAGTCAGATTCGACTTAATTCAAATTGAGGACGATTTGACCCTGATGTCATTGCCGATTATTAAATTGAGTCGAATCAAGCCCAAATTGATGCAATTAATAATCAAATAAATTTATTTGAGCCTCGTTGAGTCAATTCTATGCGATTCGAGCTAAAAATTTTCAGAAAACAATTTGATTATTAATTAAATATATTTAAAAGAGCGAAATCAAGCAGATTTGACTCAAACCAAATGCGATTTGATGTTCGTCGGCTTCAATCTACTCAGTTTAATATAACTCGACCCAATTTAAATCAAATCGAAATCAATTAGCTCGAATCAGAAATAATTTGAAGCTCGTCGGCTTCGATCAACACAATTTGATGCGAATCAACTCAATTTAAATCGAATTAGTGTTTATTAAATCAAATCGGTTTAACCAAATGAATCTGAATCCAAATCTTAAAAAAAAAAAAAAAAACTATTTTGTTCAGATTGTCTTAAATTCGGCCCTCAAATTCTCTTTAAAACAAGTAAAAATCTCAGTTATTAATTTGAAATTAGATTAAGGGGATGATGGTAATTATTTGAAATAACATTAGGCCATAAAAGAGGGCTTCTTAGGCAAACTCTAGCATTGGACTCTTACCTGCTTGTTTGTTCGGCCGAACTAGAGAGCAAGAGAGGCATAGTGTGAGAGCTTGCTCGTGAGATTTGGAGAGGAAGAAAGCAAGGTATCCTCTTCTCCTTCTTCTTGATCTTCTTCCTCTTCCTTACTTTATTTTCTTTCTAGCAATCTCCTTCTCTCCATTGTTTCTCGAAAGAATGAAAGGGATCTATGCAATTTTTTTTTTTTAAGGAATTTCTCTTTTACCTAAGGCAAAAGCAATTCATGCTTCTTTCTCTTAATATGAGTTTTCTATGGATTGAATCTCTTTCCTAAGAGTTATGCTTGGGATAAAAAAAAACTGTTAGAATTTACAATTATATGTATATCATTTCATCTTGATTCGGATAAGTTTTTTTTTTTAAATTTCTCAACACAAATACTAGGGATTCATGAGGTTTGATGACTGCATTCTTCAGTTTTATTTATTTTAATAGACAATATTTCTTTCTCTTTCTTTTGATCATCTTGATGGCAAAAGAAGTGATGAAGATTGGTGTTATTGTTTAGAAAAGAAATGGAGATGAATTTTCTTATTGTTGAAATCAGTAACTATTTATCTTGAAGCAAAATTTCTTATGAAAGTGTTTGAATCGGATTTCTTGTGGGAATATTTCAAATCAAATTTTCTTGTGGAAATATTTTGAATCAGAGTTTTCATGAAAATGATTTGAAATAGATTTCTTATGGGAATAAATGAATATATTGATATTGCTCTATTTCTTTTATTCTTGAAATCTAGATGTTGTTCTTTATACAATGAAGAATAATTTCAAAATTTAAGATAAATTGTTTGCCGAAATTATTCATATGTTAGTTTGAATGGTTTTTGGATGTATCTTTGTCGCTGTATTAAGCTTCAACCACTATTCTCTCTCCCGAATGTTGGTATCATAAGGGACATATTCTCATATTAAAGGCTATTTTCATCTTTTATATGAATCCTTTAAAGAAATGAAGTTGCATTAGGTTTCAGTTACTTAGTTCACATTGAATATATTCATCAAGTTGGAATGATGAGTAAATAATATTTTATATGTGGTTACTTGTTACAGTTTGGGTTTATAATGAATTATGGGAGAATTTTTTATGATTCTTTCTAGGCATTCAATATGAAAATGAACAATTATGCTGAATAACTTGTAATCATGTTTCTATCTCTTTGACATGTGTATACATTTATCATTTAATACAATATTTGTAAAAATGACTATGTTTCGATTATCTTCCCGTGCACACTTCTTAGACTCATCTGACATACGATAGCATGGGAAAGTCAAAGCTATGTGAGCATCTGGTTATTATGTTTTCGTAATATTGATGTGCAATAGTTGTGAAGCAGTTGTTGGCATGGTTATTTTGAAAAGTATTAATAAATCTAAGGAAGAAAGAATATCAAGATGAGAAACAACAAGGCTATGCACTTAAATTCTCATTAATCTCTAATTATTTGCTTGCATATCGATTCATGCTAGCTTTTATATGTGGATACATCAATTTCTAATATATCTATCTGTCTCCCTTCACTTTATTTGTGAGGGAATGATGGAGCTAATTGAAGGATAAAGCTAAAGAGATCAGTTAACTCTATTTCTTCTAAGCAGGGGTGCTACGGCCGGAACCACCTGATCCGGTGAGGTAAGTTTTTCTAAACTTAGAGAGCCTTAGGTCTTTTAGCCATATGATGTGTGCTCTTCCAGCCTTAGGTCCATATAGTAACATCTGCATTTCATCTATATTTATTTGTATGTAATCCCGAAACCAACCGTATGCATGTTGGCGATCACGTTAGTATTTGGAGCGCTAGAATTGATTAATTACCCCTAACTTGTCTCCCACTATATTATTAGGATATAAATCTTTTAGGGTCTATTAATTTGAGAATTTAAAATCCTAATTCTAATAAATCATGAAATATATACAAAAAAAAAATCAATTTAAATGACAAATAAAAATTAACCTATTAAATAAAAAATACTCTAATATTTAAATTAAATGCAATAATTAAATAATAAATTCAAATAAAAATCCCTTTTAATATAATGTTTGAAATAAATTTAATTTAAGCATACATATACATTGTTAGGCTCATTAGCTATATATTTTCATTTTTTTCGAAATCAGTTCATAGTCAGCTTGAGTTCGAACGAGCCCAAAGTTCATGAACAATTTCAAAAACAAGTCAACACTAGCATACAACAAGCTCGCTTAAGCTCGGGTAGTTTACACCAAACATAGTTTAGGCCTACATTTTGGTTTGACCGATTGTTTTTAGAACCTCCTGAACCATTAATGGACACCTTCAATTTGGTATACATTATATTTTAAGATGGATACATGGAACAACTAACCATTTTCGTGCCATCTCCCATCTTAATTAAGGCACCAAATAGGTAGTTCAACCCAAACTTAATCTTAAATTTCTCCCAGGAGGAATCACAATCATAACAAGTAAACCTATACAATGCTCAAAAAGCAATTACAAACATTCCCCTTAGGTTATGGTAAAAGAAGATCGTAATGCTCATATCATTAATTGATAATAAACCAATATCAAATAGCAAGTACAAAAATTTACAAAAAGGGGATCAAGTTATACGCCGAGGTAACAAAATCATACTCTTAATGTTGAAAATACAATGCCAGGCAATTCTATGATCAATTTCAGATATTAAACGTGCAGAAAAGATCGTGCAAAGAGCCAATACGATAAAGAAATTAGAACCTGCGTGGGTAAATAACGGATGACATTGGCCTGGTTCCCTCTCCAGAAGGAGAAAAACCCCTCCTCCCTGAGAACCCTAACGAAGCAATTGCCTATTCCTTCGTAAGGCCTCGACAGATTTCCCCTCCTCAGCATCTCCCCTTGATTCTGAAGAAGGAGTTTGACCCTCTCCACTGGTGCCGCCGCGCTCTTCGCCACTACCGCGGCAGCACCACCCATCATGAAGTCCGCCACCATCTTCTCCGTCGGCTTCAAAGCTACAATCTTTCCCGCCCGGTTCGACGCCGCCCTATCCGCTACGGCGGTCGCAGTCGAGGCCACCATGAGGGCCGGTGATTCCTCAAACAAGAGGCGGCCAGTTGATTGCGGGAAATGAGGACGAGAAGAAGGGGACGATCATTGTTATAGTAATTGGGGAAGAAAGTGAGGATAAGCGAGAACGGAGCGCAGAGAAACGCGAGAAAGGCCAAGGAATTTTTAAATAAGGTTTTTTTTTTAATGATTTAATGATAAAAAAAATGTATTTTTATTTTTAAATAGTAAATTTATGCTTCATTTGATACCATTGTTTTATTACCTTTTTACAGCATTTATTTAGTTAAAAAATTGTTCTAAACATAAAAAACCCCATGGCCAAAAGCAGGCTTTGTTAGGAACAGCTTTCTTACTGTTTTATGAAACAATTTTTTAGTGCAAAATTTTTTGAATTTGAAATATTCGTACTAGAAAGTTGCTTCATAAAGCAATAAAAAGCTGTCCCAAACAAAGAATTGGTTTATTGTTTTCATCTTAGAAATTTATTAAGGGGATGTTTATTTGATAGAAAAATGAGTGTATTGCACACACACACTCTCTTTCTATGTATATTTATTAGCTTTGAAGTTAAAAACAAGTGTAAAAATTTGAGATATTTGAAATATCTCATATGATCATTTTTGCTTGTATTCAAAACTCACTTGATTCAAGCCATTTACAAACACTTATCTTCTTATTTCCCCTTCTCGACACATTAAAGCTTGTTCCCTTTCAGCTTTTGCATTAGGGCTTCACTTCACGGGCTTTTCCGGCATTCCCAATCACGACTAGCCTACACAACCCCCTTTCAGCATTTCCAACAAAGCCCTGGTTGCAGCAAAAAGACTATTTTTTTTAGTCAGTAGCTCGTCTCGCAACTCTTTTTCCCCTCAAATGTTGTCTTTCATTGCGTAATCATCGACCATCTTCAATACATCAGTTATGTTTATTGCAATGTATGTTTGATTTCTAAAATTTGTTCAAACAAAAACATAGCCCACAACTTTAAACCATTATTAGATATGCTAAACACACATTATAATATTGTGGCATGATAATGGAGATACTTCTTTTGGATCTATGAACTTCTGATATCTATAATGATTTATTGCTTTCATAATATTAGTTTAAATCTGTCAAGTGGGCCTGAACTTAAGCCCATGGATCCAGCCCACCAAATTGCTAAAACTGTTTGTCCTAATGGCGATAAACTTAAGTGGGCTATTTGCTTTCCAAAGTTCAAGACACTCATGTCATGACCAACATGTTCCTCTCCAAACTATGTTCATCATATGGACTCTTTGTTGGTCTCAAGTTTTGGATATGTTGTAATGATATTTATTAAAAATGGAGCTTTTGAGACAAAATAATATATACTTAAAACACTCTTTAGTAGATAATTTTTTTTCATGAATCTCAACAATCAATGAAGGTGATAGATCAAATGATTATAATTGTTGTTTCACTTTCTCTATATCCTAACCATCTTTGTGTTTATCTAGCTCTTATCCCCTCATTGAGTAACTTAGACTCAACATGTTCCTCTCTCTCTCTCTCTCTCTAAAGTTCAGCTCAAAAAAAAGTTCAGCTCTCTCTCTCTCTCTCTCTCTCTCTCTCTCTCTCTCTCTCTCTCTCTCTCTCTGTTTGAGAACTTATTATCTTCTCTTGTGACTCAAAGGGTACTAGATTTCATCGCTCATACCAGGAGCAATTGGTTGTCACATTTGCAACACCATGAACAAATATTTTGAACTTTTAAAGTTGGTAAACATTTTGTAATTTTGCGTAGTCCTTAAGTTTCAACTTTATTTTAGACGTTCAAAATGTATAAAATCAATATTTATTTAAGACTTTGAAGTAGGTATTATGATCATTTTTTGTTAGAATCTCTCTTATTTACATTGATATTGGCCATTTGCTTGATTTGGAAGTGGACTTGACAATCTCGCCTTTGGGTTAGGGCCTGATCAACTTGTCCAAGTTAGGACAGACTCTAGTGATTGATTAAGAGGTCGCCCTCATTGACAAATAAATCATCAACGATAAATTCTCAAATTATCAAATTAAAATTTTATCTCATTATTATAGATGCATTGATTCCAATGTAGTTGATAAATCAAAATTCTCATGAACAAATTGATCATAATGATGTTGAAAATGTTCATCTCTCAAATTTAGGATTGGTTAAAATTAGCAACAATTCCTATCATTTTAACATAAAAAAATTAATTTAATAAAAAGGAGAGGCTTATGCCATATATTGCTTAAGAAATACTGGTATAGATAATTCAAGTGAACTTTGAAAATTTAATTTCTAGTGATAAAAAAAGGATTAATTATTCTTTGTGGACGCCAAACACCGTCCTAAAATCAACCAGAATGCGCCACGTCACCCCTTGCTCGGTACCATGGCTCGATAATGCTTGGTACCGCGGCTCAGTACTACTAATGTCGCGCATTCTGGCTGGTCTAGCTCCGGATAAAATTTTGCATCCCGTCTCCACACATAATAATTTCTAGATAAAAAGTGAGAAAATGGTGGTTTTACATGTTGGTTAAACATTATAGAAGTATAGCTCACAGAGAGAGAATGCTAAGCGAGAGGCTCGTCGAATGTCCCTTAGCATGTCCAAGAAAGGAGGAGGATATATCTAGTTTGATTAGTGCACCCCTTAAATATAATTCAAGTGTACTTGTTATCATTTGAATATTCCAGATGAGACGATCATCTAATAAACAGACTTACACAATTTAGAGAACATTTTACTCAATTTTGAAGTCTTAACTTGTAGCTGATTTCTTAAGATCCACAATTTATTTTGAAAATTAAACTTGATCATATGAAAATTTTCAGGTACCAATAGGAGTTTATTTACTATTTTTGTTAAACAACATGAAAGCTTCATTAATAGAATTAAGTAAGTGATATAGTTTAGCTCATGACTTAGGGTATGTTTGGGACAACTTCCTCCTTATTTTTCTTTTTTAGATAACGGTCATAACTTCGTTTGACTATTACTCTATATATTTTCTCACTACCATTTAGAAATTTCTATGATGAGAATTTGCTTTTTTGCAACCAGAATAGTTAAATTACTTCTCCAAAGAAACTTCGTAACCAACTTTATAAAACATTATAACCGTCCCAAACATACTCTTAGGCTTTGTTTGGAACGGCTTTCTTACTGCTTCTTAAACCTGCTTTCTAGTTTAAAATTTAAAGGTTTTGTACTAAAAAGCTGCTATAAGAAGCATTCAGAAAACGAGCCCTTAGACTCTTTGAACTCGAATCAAACTAAAAGTTACTACAATCTTTAAAGGACCTTGAATCCATGAGCCTAAGTACTCTAATGTCCAAGGCATCTAACATCTTCCCTAACCTTATTTGCCAAACTAAAACAAGTAAGGAGAATCAGATGCCTCAACTCAAAGAACAGAAGAAAAAGATAGCCAGCATTCATAAAAGATCTAAAGCAAAGAATCCAAGCATGTCAAAAGCTCCTTCATGCCCAAGAAAAAGAATATGCCAGTTGGCCTTTTTTTATGGCTTTGTAATGAATAATCTATAGCAATAGAATTATTGTCTGAATAATTTTCTTTCAATGCTCCTAAACAGTTGCTGGCCGGTGGGCATAATTCTTATCTTGTCTTAAAGTGTCTGAGATAGTGAGCCATATGCTTTTGACTAATTTTAAAAGAAAGTAAAAAAAAAAGGCTGAAAATCTCTAGAATATTAATGAATTGAAGATATGATGATGATGATGATGATGATTTTTCTATTACTTTCTCAGTCTGGAAAGAATAATTTGATTTACTTTTTAGTTGAACATTTGTGTTAATTACATGTAGATTGATGGATGATAGATGCATCTTTATGTATTTTATTAAAAAATAATAATTCATAAAGGATTTGATGTTAGCGAGCGAAATTTTTTATTTTTATGTGGATTAGTAAATCTTTCTTTGTATGATAGTCTTGATGTTTAGCGGCCACAAATCAATATGTATCAAAATAGGCGTTGAGATGTTTTGAAGTCCTTGCGACTAGGGCTGTCAAAATCGGGTTACGGGTAAGGTTCGAGTCCAACTCGAAACAAACATCCCTACTCGCGACAACAATGTTACGGTTAACATCTAATTACAGTACTTACTACTAATCACTTGCATTTGCTAAACAAATTTGTGATTGAGGTTATGTCGACTGATATAGCAACCGCTATGCCAATCTCTAATACCCGTAGCAATCACGAACGAGCTATTTTACAACTGTTTCTGAGTCTCAAAACAACAAAGTATTTGTTGTGCAAAGCTACATCCCTTTAGATTCCTTATAATTCACAATTTATTAAAAAAATAACAAAAAAATAATAACTTGATAACAAAAAACTCATAATAGAGCATTAGCATAACAATATTAAACAAAGTCCAAAGTTTTGAAGGAACCCTTTATTTCCTTTCACACATTGAGGCCATGGTGGAAGCTTTAAGCTTTTACAATATAAATAGAGGCAGGAAGTAGTCTTCTTATCTATACAAATATAGATTGAAATCAGCTTCTTGCTTACTATAAGTTGCAGAAAGAACATGGAGAAATCTGGGACAAGGGGAACCAATAAACCCAACCAGCCTCCTCCAGGTTTAGTTTTCTCTCTATCTCAGCCTTCATATATGTCCATGGCTAGATGATTATTAACAATATTTTGTTAGCATAAAAGTCATTAATCTAATTATAATTAGTATTAAGATTATTATTACATTTGAGCAGCTAATTATCAGATTCTTATATGGAGTAGAGGAGATTTTAATATTTTGCTTATTAGATTATATAATCATAGATTATGAAGGCTAATTGGGTATTGATAGGCTATCCAACTGAAACTTCTGCATCAAAAAAGAAGAAATGCTGTCAACGAACAAAGAAGAGAGGGGAGAAAGGCTTCATTGAAGGATGGTAGGTGATCAGTTTCTGATTCCTTTCTTCACATTTATGCTAAAGGTGCGTTTGATGTTACAAATTTGTATGAGAAAATAAAATAAGTTTTGAAAGGTAATTTGAACCAATGATTAGCACAAAATCAATTTAATATAGCACAAATTTTCATGCATTTTTTTGGGAAAACCCCACTCGAACTTAAATTTATGAACTCAAAAATTATTTTAGAAGAAATCCAGTGCAGGAAAATAGTGTATTTCTGACGGAAAATTCTGAATTTTCCGGTGGATTCGACGAAAATGATTTTGACGGTAAAGCGTCGGAAACTTTTCCGTCGAAAAAAAATGCTGGAAATTTTATCCAGCTGAATTATTTCGCCGAAAAACTTTTCCGGCGGAAAAACTCAGCTGGAATAAGTAAAAAAAAAAGATTTTTAAAATAACCTTATAAATTTATGATCCAGACTCTGATTCTTGTTAATTTATGATTGCTGTAATGCATTTTAATAAGATGAATCTTAAAATAGTTTCAAAATCACCAAAATTTGAGTTTAAATGACCTTAAATTATATCCGAAGTTTAATTAAAACTTAGAACAAACTTTAATTTTTCATATTTATACTCAGACCAAATCTCTCATGATGACTATTTTTTTAAAAAAAAATTAAGAATGATATTTTGACTATCCTAAAGAGAGCGCCATCTTCTTGTGATCTACTCAAGTCTTAGAAATGACTTGTTCAATTCAAGTTTACTATCCCACTGGGCTTAGCTGAGTTGGTGGGCGAGCGTGGTTGGGAATATCCCAACCCATGCTCGATTCCTCTCTCATGCGGCGCGACTCCTTAAATGGGGAGAAAATAATTGTGGCCCCGCACCTGTGGCCCCGCACCTGTGGGTTTGGCTGCTGGTAGGCCCACTGAGGGATTACTTACGCCACCATGCAAAAAATTCAAGTTTACTTTAAGTTGGGCATGCATGTGGCTTGTTCAATCTTTATTTAACAAAACCCGGCCTAATCCCATAATCTATCTTTGATTTAGAGTTAAATTGAGAGTCTGTCTTAGCTTTTTAAATAAATTATCTTTTAAGAATTGAGTCTGTCAAGAATAGAGAAAGCTATTCATATTTGAATCTTGTAATTGCAGTCTTGCCGCACTTTGTTGCTGTTGGCTATGTGAGGAATGCTGTGCCTGAAGATGGCTGAAGGATCAGTGATGATGATAATGATGATATATGTAATGCTTATATAAAGTTAATATGTTCCTTATTTGTAAGAGCTGATGTAATTTCTAGTTTGTGTTCTTATTATACATGTTATGATGCTCACTTTAATCTAGATTTGTTTCAGGCTTCTAATTGGATTTCACAGCTTAACACAATGAATTAAAGATACATTTGAGAGATTTTTTTTTTCTATTTTATTTTAATGTTTTATCATAATTATTTTGTTATTTTTCATGTAATTAGCAAAAATTTCCTATGGATGCTTATTTCTCTATTTGGAAGAAGTTGCTTTAGATGCAGTGAAATGGTAGGATGAATGAAATTAGGATCTTTTGGGATTACGACTGCAACTTTTTATAAAGTTGATTATAAAACTGCTGTGGAGAAAATTTTTTTTGAAAGCTACTGGAGAAAGCAACTTCATAGTACAAAGATTTATTGAAAGAATTGGCTAAATCAAAATTGTGATTACAGTTAGAAAAGGAAAGCATTAAGAAAATTGTTCCAAATGAAGCTTAGTTCTACAATCAACTAAAATTACTATAGAATTCTTGGTAACAAAATTAGCTTTAGATGTTATTCAATTAACATAAGAAGTATTCTTTTCATGATTAATAGTGCTATCACAAATAGAATCTTGGTTTGGATAATTATAGAATGAAAGAACTGTAAAGTCAGGTTTTTTAGAAGACAGACTGAAGAAGCCAGCAACTGAGAAAACTAAAAGCAGAACAGAAAAATATCTGAAGAATCAACAAATTAGCAGCAAATTAGCAAAGAGGAAGAAACTAATAAGAGTAGCTTTAAACAAACCCAAAAAAAAAAAAAAAAGCTTATCTTAACCCAGCAAATAATGGAGATTTATATTAATACTTGTTAATCAAGTGTAGCCAATTTTTTTCTAAATAAAAAATTAGAGAGGGCTGCCAACTGAGAAAACAAAGGGAATGGTTTTTTTTAAGCACTTGCAGGAGGAGATCTTGTGCTTTTACAAGAAAATGGTGATGTTGCTAGTTTTGGTTCTGTCAAGAGAAGTTTTTTTTTTTAATCATATTAGAGAGAAACTCTCATTTGGTCACTTGTAGCAATAAAGGCAACATGATAGAAATAGCAAAAACATTTTCTTCTCTATGCCCAACCCCACCTTTGTAACAAGTAATTGTGACCCTCTTGATAATTCATGTATGCAAAGTGATCTCTCTATTATTAGCTTCAATTTTATATGAAAATATAATTTTGACATAGCCCTGTTTTAAAGCTTTATTTAATATTTAATATTTATGTCATTATTTACATAAACATGTCCCATGTTTATGAATTCTATTACGTTTTCTACTTCTTTCTGGGAGTTTTGCTTAAAGTTTTATTATTACAGTCGTAATAACAAGCATGAGAGATTTTTGCACTAGAAAGATTTCATATTCAAGCATGTAGAACAATAAGATCAAAATTAACAAATTTGATTGCTAAAACTTCAAATTCAAGAAGATGCATATAGAAGATTATCTATTCTAAAAAAAACACCATCAACCATAGAGGTAAAGCTCAATCAATCATTCAAGAAGAGTGGAAATTGATAGACAACCAAGCTCTTGGGAAAATTTGTTATCTTTTAGCCTTAACATCCACTTTAACATCCTCAATGAAATAACAAGCAACATGAAGATGCTCTCCAACATATATGAAAAGCCCTTTGTGATCAATAAAGTATTCATAATGTGGGATTCTTTAATTTCAGAATATTAAAATGAACTTCACGTCAATATTTATAACTCTATTATGAGACATTTGAACTCTATTGTGCATTGCCTATAATGAAAGAATATCACAGGAAATACTGCCAAGAATAGGGGTGTCAATATTTGACACGACCCAAAAACCCGATTTGAACCCGAGCCGAAAATTCCGGGTTATGGTCAACACTAACTCGAAACGGGTTGGGTTCGGGTTCACCAATTCGACCTATTTCAAAAATCGGGTCGGGTTTGGGTTGACCTGAAATTGACCTGTTTTTTACCCGACAACCCGAGATTGATCCATTTTTTACCCAAACAGCGGAGATTGACCCATTTTTGAACCTAAAAACTAATAGTTTTTTGTTGGCACCGGGTCATTCGGGTTGTGTCGGGTTGACCCGGACCCGAAGCTGGTCGGGTTCAAGTTCGAAAATCGGTCCGTTTGCAAAAAAGGTTGGGGTTCAGGTTGACCCGAATAGTGTCGAATTAGTTTCGGGTTCGACCCGAACCGGACCCGTGACCCGAAATTGACACCCCTAGCTAAGAATGATAAATTAAAGCAAATTGAAGAGAACAAATTTCATGAAGGAAGACATTCATCATGCAATTAAATATAATTAAACTCCTATATTAAGTCTTTTTCTTCCCAAAAATCATATCAAATTTGATAATACATTTCCAACAACCATATATAATTAAAATTGCTGAAATTGTGGTAGCTTTGTTCCACACTACCAACATAACCAAAGAAATGCATTGTCTACTGCACTTATCATGAAATTTGAACAATGCTCCTAATCATTTTACTCCTTCAGTTCCATTAGGAGACCTTTGCTATTAAAAAAGTAAAACAAATTCAATTTTTTCTATATGTTCACTTATATGACTTTTTCAGACTTAATAATAAAAAATTGGCCTCCCTAATGTAATTACATGTTTGTCCAACTCATTGAAGTAGGATCATAAAAAAAAAATAATAAAATAGATCTTTGTTTAAGGCAGCACTAATTATTAGCTCACAACTTTGCCTAGTTTGGTCCCAAATGTCAAGTTTGTCCATATAAGTTTTACTAACTTAATCCATGATATATTATATTATTTATGTTGTAATGAAGAACATAAAATTATTTTTGTTGCATCCTAGAATATTCACGGCGGTAGAAAAATATGTAAATTTAACGTCGTAGCATTGTACGAAGATCCTGCACACAATCAGATAAGGGAGAGAGTGTAATATTCATAAGAGACACCAGAGTTTTTACGTGGGAACCCCTGAAAAGGGAGAAAAATCACGGGGCATGGCCCAGTTTGAATGAATCCACTAGTATTTGCAGTCGATTACAAATGAGTCCCTTCTTAAGGAGAAGGCCTTGGCTTGATGTTACAAATGTACGTCATATAGAGCGCATTACATGGTGGGAGTTACAATAATCAACATACATATGTTTGTTTGGTTGGAAGGGTCATAGTCAGCACGAGATAGGGGTCCGAAAGACCGTAGTTGGCAGAAGACCGGGGTCAGAAAGACCATTATCTGGTGATGAAGGTCGGAAGGACCATAATCGGTAGGGACAGGGGTCCGAAAGACCGTAGTAGGCAGGAGACCGAAGCCAGAAAGACCGTTGTCTAGTGATGGAGGTCAGAAGGACCATAGTCGGCAGGAGACATGGATCCGAAAGACCGTAGTTGAAGGGCGGTATTTCGGGAGAACTCTCAGCGTCAAGTGGTGGCCCGATAGAAGTCCGAGTCTCAGGTTGTGGTCCAGTAGAATTTCAGGCCTCAGGTGGCAATCTAGCAGAAGTCCGGGACTCAGGCGGTGGTCTGGCAGAACTCCAGGCATCAGGAGGTGTCCTGGTGGAGCTCGGGACCTTAAGTGGTGGTCCGGCCGAAGTTCAGGCCTTAGGTGGTAGCCTGGTGGAGTATATGGCCTCAAGTGATGGCCCGACTGAAGTCCGGGCCTCAAGTGGTGGTCCGGCAGAATTCCAGGCCTCAGGTGGCGGTCCGGAAGAAGTCTGCTACTCAGGTGGTGGTTCGGCAGAACTCCAGGCGTCAGGTGGTGTCCTAGTGGAGATTGGGGCCTCAACTGGTGGTCCGGCAGAGCTCAGGGCCTCAAGTGGTGGTTTGGCGGAGCAACGACATCAGGCGGTGGTCCGGCGGAGGTGAGGGCCTCAAGTGGTGGTCCGACAGAGCTCGGGGCCTTAAGTGGTAGTCCGGCTGAGCAACGACGTCTGGCGGTGGTCCGGCGGAGGTGAAGGCCTCAAGTGGTGGTCCGGTGGAGCTCAGGCGGTGGTCGAGGAGGAGCGAGGAGGCAAGAGCAATCTCCGATCTCTTTTTTGCTCTCTTGCTTAGAGCCCCCCTTTCAAGAGAAAGGAGGGGTCTATTTATAGATTTCTAGAGTGGCATGGCCCGTAAATAGGTGAGAGATCAAGGGTAAATGGGGAGTGTTTGGAAGGACGGCCGATGTTGAACCCCTTGATCTTGACTGTTTAGAAGATATCAGGACAAAAAATTTTTAGAAGCAATTCTGTAGAAAACGACCAACAAAGCCGGAAGGGAGAATAAACGCCTCCAATTCAGTTTGCAGTAGCAGAGAACAAAAGACACCAAAATATAGTTATAATTACGACAAAGTAACATGAAACAGTTTTTGTGATAACAACTTCATAGATATGCCAATCTTCAACAACTTAAATCAGTTTCCCAGCTCTTTACGCATCCATCTAGCCTTCGAATTTGTAGGTTTTGATAGAAACGATGGTATCAGTGTAGGATTTTTTGATAAATTATCATATATCGTATCAACCTCTTCTTCTGAAAAGTCAGGAATATTTGTTAACTCAGACATCAGTTCAGTATACATATTTCTAATTTATTTTGGAGATGCTATTGAGCTCTTGATAGCGTTAGCAACTTCATTCATACTATCAGCCCTCAAACAAATACACTCCCAGATATTTTGATCGATAACAGATGTCTTAGACTTCCTTTTTATGACACTTCCTATACCAGATAAAGGCAGCAATTTTTTGTTGTTGTTCCAATAGAATCTTCCATAACTTGCATATCAGACAACTCATTAGGCATTGATCCATCTGCACCAACATCCGTAAATTGTGAGGGTTCATCATCGCTTAAATGTATTTGTTGAGTTCCAAGTGGAGTTTGAGAATTTTCCGATTTCGCCCACTCATGGAGTTCAGCAACATCTTCCAATGGCTCATCCATCTTTGTAACTGTAAATATAAATTCAATGAAAAAAGGATCCATGAGCAATAAATCATGAAAGGGGGTTGTGTGCAGCAGTAACGACAAAAGTTCAATTTCTTTTGCACATGACTATATATGAAGCTTGAGGCTAAAATGAGACCCCACAAATAGAATGGATATATATGGACATAACTTTTGAGTTAAGACAGGGTTGCCAAAATTTATAAGTTTCTTGTGAGTGCTATGTGATTTGAGAATATGAAGGGTACTTGAAGGTTATAGAATTCTTATTTTCTTTATGATTATATTTTCATTGCTGCTATTCTTGTTTTACAAAGTTTCGTAGTTCGCCTCTTTGTTGCTTGCGACAAAAAATGTTCAAACTTTCATTCCGATCAGGAAGGGAATGTCCTCGAAGGGACGAAACTGACCAGCAACAAAGATGACAAAGAGGCGTGCGACTAGGGTTTCCCATTGAGCGAACTCTCGTCTGGCCTCCGATCAAAGTGTCGTATCTTCCGATCCGATCGGAAAGGGACCCCCGCCGTCAAAGGAGTGAAGTCGATCAGCAACAAAGGAGGCGGAGAGAAGAGGAAACTGGCAGAGAATGCTTTGGCTTCTCGAGAGGGAGAGAGCTTCGATTCCGCGAAATCATCTTATAATCTCAAATTTCGCGAAACCATCGCGCACACAGGCTGGTTTGCATTTTTTTCGCGCGAGAGAATTTCTAACATGCTCGGGTTTCAAACTTTTGATGTCGCAGAAAGAATAATTATTAGGTCCGGTGAACGTACGTAGAGGAAGGTCCGGTCGGAGGCAAAATCCCGTCAAAAAACTCGGTATTTATTCGGTATTGCTAGGTATTATTTGATAATAAAGAGGAATATCGCTCTGTGAAGATCAATACAGAGTTATACCGAGCTATACCGAGTTGTACCGAGTTTTTTCTAGGAAAAACTCCATTTTTTTGTATAACTCGGTATTAATCGGTATAGCTCGGTATAACTCGGTATTGGGTCTTGACATGATGGTATTTCTCGTTATTGTTTGGTATTGCTCGGTATTTCTCATTTTTTGGCAAGATTTTGCCTCCGACCAGACGTTCCTCTACGTCCGGTCGGAGGACGTAATAATTGTTCCGCAAGAAGGATGTTTGTAATACACTGAGGATTTTCCGCTCAAAATTAACCAAACCATCTAATTTAAAGGCAAGAAATGCTTGAAATATGTTTACTTTGCCTTCTAATTTTCTTCAAAAAACAGCCCTTATAGGCATCTCCAACTAAACTGCAACCGCTTGAATGACGTCCCTGGCCAGCTCCAGTCGAACCGCAAATTTCCCGCTATTTGGCTGTGGGTGAACAGTAGGACGTCAATATTGGTGTTGCACTGTTCATCTCAGCCATTTTTACCTCTCTACAGAACTTGGCGTGGGAAAGAAGAGAGGATCGTTACCTGCAAAATTGTGAAAAGTGGAGTTCGATTGGAGATGAATCGCAGCATTTTGCAGTTTCACAACATTTTGGAGTGAAAAATGAGATTTTCGGCTGGAGATGCTCTAACAAAAATAAGGTCTCAATTCCACATTTATTTTACTTTATTTGATATTATTCTAAAATCATTTTAATTGGCAATAAATTATAAGCATCTTATCATCAAAATATTTATTAAGTCATGTGAAAGCATTGTGTTTGAAAATATTCACATGACCGGTGCCCTAACATTCAAATCTAATAATAAAAAAATTATCATAGCACTTGAGTGTATGATTTAGTCCCATATTGGATAATTAGAAATATATTGGCATAAAATATTAAGTCATTAGTTTTCATTATAAGCTTAAACTTTTTAATTAAAAGTTAATAATATATTTAGTTATATTTTAAAATAAATTAATTTTATAATTAATTAGATAAATGAAATATTATTTTATTCATGGTTCAAATACTATTTTATTCATGTTCCAAAAAAATATATATTGATGGGAGGCTGAGGTGTAATTTGCACTTAAATGAGGTTATAAATTTTTTTCTCTCATTTTTATTGTAAATATATTAAAAAATTTCAAGATATAAGTGGAGGCAGTGTAGCATTTCTAAATTCTTTAATCATTATATTGAAAATCAAGCAACAAAGATTGAATTTTGAAAATGAAATAGAGTTGCAGTCCACTAATTCCTTCAAACCAAAGAAACCCTGCTTCTGTATCTCGCTCCCACCCTTCCCTTCAACCATCACAATGCCGACCGCGTCCACCCTTATTGTCGCCATCGTCACTCCTCTTTTACTTCATCCCTTTCTCCGCGAAGGAATCCAAAGCTTCCTTCCCCCTCACACATTCCTCTCTCCAGCACCCCCATGTTTCCAAATTAACCATATATTTGATCATTTAAACTAAAAAAAAGCCTCCTTTTTCCTCCACAAACCCAAAACTCCACGAAAGTCGCCTCCTTTTCGATCTCCAATGGACGCCATTGAGGCCGCCAAGAAACCTTTTCTTCTCACCCGTTCCCTCAGCTACCACCACACCTTCCACCGCCGCGCCCGAGACTCCTCTATTCCGTTCTGGAAAACCCTCGCCGACGACAACCCCAACGTTTCCAACTCCAATCTTGGCGTCGTCATCTACACCACCTCTCTGCGCAGCATCCGCCGCACGCACGCTGACTGCTGCGCCGTCCGCGCCATCTTCCGTGGCCTCCGCGTCGCCGTGGACGAGCGCGACGTCTCCATTCACGCGGCGTTCCGCCACGAGCTGCAGACGATGGTTGGATCCAAGAGCCGGCCGGTGGGTTTGCCTCAAGTATTTGTGCGTGGGAAACACATCGGCGGGGCTGAAGAGGTGAGGCAGCTTCACGAGGCTGGTGAGATGGGGAGGTTGGTTGAAGGGGTTCTAGGTCAGGACCCTGCGTTTGTGTGCGGCGGATGCGGCGGCGTTAGGTTTGTTCCGTGTGGAAATTGCAGAGGGAGTAGAAAGGTGTTTGTGGAGGAAGAAGGGAGGATGCGGCGCTGTGAGGATTGCAACGAGAATGGATTGGTACGGTGCGCTAGCTGCTTTAGCTTTTCTTTCAATTGAAAAAAAACGGATTTTTTTGGGGCTAAGATATGAAATTGTTTGCGATTTGATTGTGGCTTGTTTCATTCTTTTTTTTTCTTTTTTTTTTTCTAATTTGAGGTATAGTTTTATGTTATTGACTATAATCTGTAGATGTGAGGTGAGGCTGGATTTTACTCTTATTGAATTGGGTGTTGATGTAGAGTTTGTGTATAAATTGTAGAAGTATGACTAGATCCTGAGTCATGGCTTTGTAATTTGTATGTTTGTGGCTTTTCTGGCTCTAAATGTGTTGAAAGTTCTCTTAAATCTGCTGGTTTCTGTGGCTTAGTTGAATAAGTTTTTGTTGTTTTTGTGACAGCTGAAAGTTTTTTTTCCTTATTATTGTGATGTAGTGATGATTTTAATAAAAATAAGATTGATGGTTTAGAAACTTTTTGTTGATCAGAAGAATGATGATTTAATATTGAAAAAAAATTGCTATTTTGCCTCACCCATAGCCCCAAAGAGATTGCTCGGAGTCACGGTTTCCACCTTGCGATCTTCCTCTTGCTTCATCATCTTGGTGGAATCGATTTTTCTTTCAAGGGGAAGTTTTTGATTTGTCAGATTAAGGGGCTGTTTGGTAGCACCCAGGATTTGATTTAAGTAGGATTTCATAAATTTTAAAAGTGTCTAAATCCTGAAAACTGTTTGATAATATACATGATAAATCCTATTAAATCATGTGTAACTGTTTGGCTATAGAACAGATTTAACAAGTGGACTCTTCCTCTCGAGTGAACGGATTTGATAAATTTGGCAAAAAACAAGATTTCAGAAATCCGGGATTTAACCGAAAGGCGGAATTTTCCGTCTACGGCGGCTTTCATTTGCTGCGAGATTTGGTTTTGCATTTTAGGCTGTTTGGCTAGATTTCGCTCAAATCTGCCTCAAATCCGACCTAAATCCTACTACCAAACATCCCCTAAAGATGAATTATTTTATTGATTTTGCATTTAGAGTTATAAACTGATGGTCTGATGCATCAATTTGCTTCTAATTTTGTCTAGCATTGTTTCACTCTTTATTTCTCTCTTTTCCAATTATCTTGATGGAAGCTTAAAGAGTTAGATTTCAATTCGTTGGACAGATTTCATCTTTCTGAAATTAAGACGACTTTCTTCTGATTGGAAGTTTAGAAATCTTGCATTTTTCTGAAAACTTATGGTTATGTCTATGGTTATCAGTAGAGTGAACGGCTTCTCAAAAATTTCTATTTAAATTTCTATTACCTGAAAATTAGTGGTTTATGTGTCATGTAATACCAGAAATTTTTTTTGGATGATAGCAAGGTCTGTTGATATGGAAGAGTACTTAGTACTCACCTAATTAATCATCATAATGCATAGGTGCGTAAGATTGTGAAGGAGACTATTCCTATTTGGCATTACATATCTAGTTTATACTTCTTTTTCTAAAAGGATTACGAAAAATTTAAGATATTTTGAGTATTTTTTTCCCTTGCAGTGCAAGGTATAAAATCCATAGGGGCTGCTATATGGGATCACATTTTATGTTTGTTTGTAAAAAAAAATATTTGATATGTGTTTTATTTATGTTTTTGTTTTTGTGAAAATAAAGCAAGTTATTTTTTAAAATACTCAAAACAAATCTTAGGTGTTTTTGAAGTATTTTCACATTTTTTTTAAAATGAAAAATCACCTCAAATATTGCCCGCCACCACCGGCCACTTGTCACCATGGGCTTTGGCCACAATCGCCGGCCATCAGCCTTTGGCCACAATCGCCGGCCATCATCATCATCATCTTATGTGATATACAATAAAAACACAAAACAACACTATTTAGAAATTAGAATACTGAACATATATTTATTTTATTTTAAACTATATATAAAACAAAGCAAAAATAAGAAGGGATTCCAAATAGGCCCTTAGTTTTCATCTGTTAAACATTATTAGATTCCTGATTTCTTATTTTCACTTCAAGTTTCTATAGCATCAATCAAACCTGTGTATGAGAACTGCAGGATTGTTTCAGCTCTCTTTGTTTTAGCCTTGTTTCTGATGTTTTCTCTTAGTGCTTTATAAGAACAAACTTTACTTGCAAATCTCAAGTATTATCCGCAAACTATTAACTTGTTTTGAGAAGTGGAAAACCAATGTTCTGTCCACTAAAGATCATTAGTCTTTCATAAATGTTTGAAAATTTTATTGCAAGGTGAGACCAATATTCTTTATAGCAACCCAAAAATCTGAAGCTTCTTTTGTGATCAATATGTTGATCTCTTCCTTAATTGTATAAAACAG
The DNA here is from genome assembly GCF_001605985.2 of Dendrobium catenatum. Taxonomy (NCBI): domain Eukaryota; kingdom Viridiplantae; phylum Streptophyta; class Magnoliopsida; order Asparagales; family Orchidaceae; genus Dendrobium; species Dendrobium catenatum. The sequence goes on from NW_021319168.1 coordinate 591,324, forward strand.
AGACCAATAAAGAAAACAGAAACTCGGATAGTTTATGTACCAATCTTTTTTCAGTTTCAGCAACCCATCTAATGAAATTTGCTCCATATGATGTTGCACAAAGCAGAATCTTTGGCTTGTAAGCTTCTTTATAAGTTTATTATTTTTATAGCCCCTTTACAATTTCTCTCACTTTAATCATGTGAAGTCACACTATCATTCGTATCAGAATTATATATGATAGTGTGACTTCACATGATCAAAGTGAGAGAGACTGTGAAGAGGCCATCATATTATCCTGCACGCATGTGCTCATTTTATATAGTGGAAGAGCTGATTGGTGTCTCCTCTTTATGTTGAAATGACCTTATATTATATAAGCGGTTTTTGATGACAAGTGAAATTGCCAAAGTAAAGAAAGATTCTTCATAATTCACCACAGTAGGAGGTGAATGATCTCCCATATAATATTATTTGTTTACCTTTCACAAATTATCTCAGAATATGAGCTTTCTTGCTTTTCTTCTTAAGGTGTTGCTCTTTTGCTTTGAGAAAATTTTAATGTTGTTATCATCATTATTGATTTGTGTCAACTATATAATATTGACATTAAGAAACTTCATCTTTCATTCTTGTATCTTATAACTTAGGCTTCGTTTGGGGACGGCTTTCTTACTGTTTCTTGAAACAACATTTTAGTATAAAATTTTTATACTAAAACGCTGCTTTAAGAAGAAAGCCATTCCAAACGAAGCCTTAGACTATTAATGATTTGATCTCGACCTGAAAACCGGCTCTTAATCTCTTTCGTGATCACTAGTGAATTTATGCTTAGGATTCTCTTTACTCCTATGGATCACATTAACATGTTTGTCATGGACAAGTGACAGTTTATCTATTGAACTCTGAAAGAAAGTGTAGCATTACTCAAAAGCATATTATTGGTGGATCTCAACGCTCTGAAATTTTATTTGCAATGTTGCTGTCAATGAAAGGAAAGTCAAAGCTAAAAATAGATTGAAATGAGCAGTGGATTTGGTTGGTGGCATCCTTTATGATGTTTAAGATAAATGGAGGATGATTTTATTTCATTTTGTTGAATATTTAAGGATTATCATCAAAGTTTTTAATAATTCTATAACTAATTGTTAATTTTTACAAAAAAAGCCTCCTGTTCGTAGAAATCATATCCAGTTTCTCGGTTCACTATTCGAGTAGCAGTTTAATGAGTTTTATTCAGGTTATTTGTAAGGCTGATTTGTTGATGTTTTTGAATTGTTTAAGGATCTGATTCACTGTTTGAACTGTTGAACTGGTCGGTCAGAACAGATTTTTAAATTCTGCTCCTTTTTACTGGATTGAATTCTTTGAATTCATTTATGTTTTTCATGAAGGTTTACTGTTAGTTCACATAAAGTGGTCGGTTTACATAGAAAATGATGATGATGATATGATATGATGTGACATGTCATATGAATTGAAAATGATTTACATTTGTCTTTAGATGATGGTTTAGATTGGAGGAAAGTGAAAGGAAAGATTAGGGGTGTCAAAATGGGTATTCGGGTCAAGTTCGGGTTGAATCAAAATTGATCTGGATCCAATTCAATTGACCTGAATCCAACCAACCAGGTTTCGGGTTGACCTGCTAACCCGTTGGTGTGAGAGCGTGTGTTGCGAGCTTGAGCGCAAGTTGCGCGACTACGGCTTGCAGGTGAGGGCGGCGGTCATCTTATTGAGTATTTTATGAATTAATTAATGAATCCAGCTCAAAAATAATGGTTATTGTGAGATTGAAAGTAGTTTGTAAGGATAAACATCAGAAGAAAAAGTGATATCCTCTTATGATGGCCTCCAGCTTTCAACTATCACCTTTTGATGAATCTATCCATATGACATCCACCTGCTCCATCTATGCTTCTTCATGCGATCGAACAAAGGTGAAGAATGGCTAATATCCTTCAATACCATTTAGGCATCTTCTAATATCATGCTTAGAGGGGTAGATAATAAATTATAGAGATTAAGGTTTCGTTTGGGACAGCTTTCTTACTGTTTTATAAAATAGCTTTGTAGTACGAAAAATTCTTGAACTAAAAAATTTCGTGCAAGAAAGCTGCTTTAAGAAAATAGCAATAAAGTTGTCCCAAACGAACCCTAAGTAGAGATTTTATGGCTGCATTAAAATCACATATAATTAATTCATATAGCTTGTAATCAAGTTCGGTGAGAAATTACCTTCATATGTGAGTAATCTCTAATCTCTCACTTAGAGATTGAATTTTAATATGCTATCTTGAGACCATCTTCTGTGTGGCGCTCCAATTATGTATTTTCTTAATAAGCTTTTAGCCTTGTGAACAACCTGCATTGCAACTATCAATTTACATAGTGGATTTTTTTACTTAGTTCAGCCTTATGATTTTTTCCTTTCTAATTTCCCTACGTAAAAACCCTCATGAGATTTAGGCTTCGTTTGGGATAATTTTTTTAGTACTTCTTAAAGCAGTTTTATAGTAAAAAAAATACTAGAAGTTGCTTAAGAAGCAGTAAGAAACTTTTTTATTGCTTTTTAAAATAGACACATTTTTTGTACTAAAATTTTATTTCAAAAAGCAATAAAAAGGTCGTCCCAAGGCTTCGATTGGGGCAGCTTTCATATTGCTTTGTAAAGCAACATTTAGTTTAAAAAATGTTTGAACTAGAAAAATGCTTTAGAAAGTAATAAAAAAATTGTCCCAAATAAAACTTTAGTTTTTATGTGTGAAACTTTTGTGCAAAGCTAAAACAAACTCACCTAGTCACCTTGATGCAGTACAAGGTGGGCGAATTTTTATGAGTTGAAAAATATATATTCTCACCATTTATATAACTCAAAACTCATTAATTTCATAGCTGTGAACTTTCTTTCTTGAAGTCCTACCACTCACACTCCAGTGCACCATAACAATGACACATCAATAATCTCAGAAGCTCACATGAACCAAATTTTTTATTTTCTCACACAAAGAAGCTTCTAATGACATTCCATTTGGAAAATGCAAGCTTTTTATTACCTTCATATAAACCTTTTATATTCTTTCCAATTTCCAAAATACAATGCAAAAACCAAATCCAAAGAACAATAACATGTTGCTAACAGTACATTTTAACATAACAAAGCCTTGATTTTGTCATTCCCAGATGCAGAAGTAAAATGCAGTCTTCTTATTTCCCTTCAACGAAGGAGACTAAAGCATCCCTGTAAACACCATGAGTGAATTTTTTTAGAACATCTTCGAGTTTAGTTCCATGTCTCTTCAGATACTCTTCTTTGATTTCCTCTATATCAACATCAGACCTCGACAAAATCACACGGCTGAGAGCTTCTTTTGAGTCATTATCTGCTCCATCTTTTAAAGCCTTGTTTATCAACTGAAAACCAAAGTGATAAAGGTGAAAAGCAATGAATTTGGAGCTGATTAAAGATTATTTATTTCATGAATATTAGATTGTTTACTGTTAAACCGGTCCAGCCATTTCGCATAGAACCGGACGGCGGTCCAAACGCCCAAGCGGAGCATTTTAGGAAGGATTTTTGAAGGATTTGGGAGGGAAATTTGAATATAGGGACTGTTTAGGGATTTCCTTTTCATTGTATGCATTAAATAGTTTGTTTTGCTTAGGGTTAGGGCATCTTGAATTTGGCTAAAATTTGAGATCTCCTTCCTAGATTTATGTTTTTTTGGCTCTAGCAGCATCTAGAGATTTGGCAGAGATCGATCCTCCTCTCGAATAGAGGATCAAGTGTATCTTGCTATTTTCCGTTTCCTTTTCATCATATAATACAAATTTTCTACTATTTTTTGTGGATTTGTGTGGATTTTGATAGAGAAAGCTCGCTATTTTTATGACGATTGATAGGCAACTTGAGATCTACAAGTACTTCCTATCATTTACCTTGCTGAAATATACTGGAGCTGAATTGATGCTCTCAACTGCATCTATTATGTATGGCTCATCTCCAAGATCCTGCTCATTGCATGTAGAAATCAGTATATTTAAATTGTTCAAATTACAAATATGCAAAACAAATAAAAATTTTGACTGCTTCAAGCAAAAGTAGGGACTAATGTCATCCACATGTAAGATATCTTAAACTTAAGCGAGGAGAAAACAAGACACCTCTTCTATGGACTTTCCAAAAAGTTCCTTGTAGAATTTGAAGGTTACTCTTAGTTGCGACTTGCTCCTCGTAGTAAGGATCCTCACTACATCCTCATTCACTATGAGGTTCTCTGGTGTTTTTTTCTGAATGGCATTATGGAGAGCTTTGGCCTCTGATTTTGCTATCTCCTCGTGCACATGAGGGCCTTCATATCTGTAGGAGCTCACAAGCCTGACCAGAAACTATATCCATGAAATCATAGATAAAAGCTTGGTTAGAAACTAATGTTTTCGCTATTGCATAAGTTTCTGTAACATTTTGAAAATTGCATGAAGCCATTAATCCCAAGAGGAACCATACCTCTAAAACATCGCGAACAATGGGTGGATCAAACATCGGGGAGCTAGGGGCACATGCACCTACTAGCTCTAGTCGACCACACTTAGTTACCTAATTGAGTAGGGTTGTCAATTTTTGACACGACCCACCAACCCGACCCAAAAAATCTAGGTTAGGGTCGACCCGTTTAACAAACGGGTCGGGTTCGAATTTCAATTTTTGACCCATTTAAAAAATAGGTCGGGTCCGGGTCAACCCAAAACCCGAAATTGACCCGAGAATACCCGGATACGATCAAATGTGACCCAAGATTGCTCCACCCGTTTTAATTTTTCCCGCGTGGGAGGGAACCGAGGTAATCCACCCTTTCTAAACCTACTCCTGAATAAATGCCAGCTCATTACAAAGTTGACTTACTGACTATGTGTAGATCATGATTACATTCCCTAAATTAGGTAAGCTAATACTTTTTTCTCCTTGAGGGGTACAGATAAATTACTTCAGTCCTTTTTAGGGGATGTTATTGGTTCAGTCCCATACAACAAAAAAAGGGAAATTTCACAACCAGTAACCAAATTAGGCAATCCACAAGCAAACATAAATATAAATAACAGAAATTTCAACATTTTGAAGGTCATTGACCTCACTGCAATATGAAATATGAGGCATTGTGGAGCATTACTTACATTAACATGGCTTCCAGAGATGCTATAGGCAACTTCTTCCTCAAGGGAATGATGAAATAAGGCATGATATGCCTTCCTTGCCCCTAAAAGCTCGGCTGCTGATCGAGTGCAAGCAATTTCAACAAGAATTGTAGGGGAATGACCTTTGTGGATTACTTGGTGAGCCCAACGAGCATCCCTTTCCCATGGATGCATTGCCCATTGAAAAGTCAAGTTCTGTAAAGAGGTGTCTTAATAAGCACTTATAGAAATTCTGAGTTCATGTAGTTTCTCAACATTTTGAAACGTTAAAGAAGAACCTCCTCTCATGGGGGAATTATTGGGTTCGGACACCAGACACAGCTTACCGTTCGGTATTTCACAGTACCAAATAATACTGAGCTCGGTACTTCACAGTACCGACTTGGCACTGCTCAGTACCGAGTAGGGGGTGATGTGACGCATTTTTATTGGGCTCTAGACGACGTCCGGTGTCCGAACCCAATAATTTCCCCTCTCACTCATGGAGGATCCAATATTTGTTTCCTTCAAAGAAAATGCTTATTTAAGATGTGCAAGGAAAAAAGAAAGCCAAGAAGAAAAGTTCTACAAAACAGAAAACCTAGCCAAAGGAATAGCAGGTAACTGTAGAGAGACTAATCTGCTACCTTTCTTCCCAAATCTCCTTCTTCTTCTACACAATCTAACACTGAGACCACAAGATTAATCAAGTCTTTGTCTTTTTCTTTTATGTTTTTTCTTTTTTTGTTTTTCAATTTGATCAAAACCACCAGAAACACAAAAGAAAGCTCCAATCAAGTAAAGAAAAGGAAAACAACTTCAGTACCTTAAACCTCGCATATTCGAACTCGAGAAAATGAATGTAATCAAGGTCTACTCGTGCAAAGCTTCCATTATCAGCCTTAAATAGACCACCAAAGTTTTTTCTGAACTGGGCCAGTGTTTCTGGCCGGCGGCGCCATCTCCCCATTGCCGCCACCACAGACTTCTCTTCCACTCCAAGCCCTCCCAATCCTTATCAAAAATCACTTTTTTATCAGATATCACAACACAAATGAATCTAATTTTTCTGTGACTAGAATCCATTCGAAGAGAGAAGGCGCCAGGAATCAAACCTGCGAGGGCCTTGGTGAGTTCCTTGCATTCCTCAGCTAAGATATGAGCCATGGTTGGTTTCTTCTCCTTTTCTTCCTCAACTCCACAAATCGAGGACTGGGCAAGTTGAGCATAAGCACACCAACGGGCCCTTTAAAAAGGAGAACTCTGGAGGGGTTCACATTTTCAGACATTTTGTTGTGAAATTTAAGATTTTTTTTTTATTAATTAAAGACGTTACTTTATTTTAAATGTTTATTTTATAATTTAAATGCTTGTGCCGCCTTTTTTTATTCCTCCAACGTTAAAATTGGAGCCTAACGTGAAAAGGGAAAGGTGGATAACATCCTTCCTATCAATATTATATTGAAGTATGCCATTAGTAATGGTGGAATCAAGAAGAAATCACAGTGATTCCATTTTTTGGTTTTTAAGAAAAATTATATTAACTCATGTATGAATGTATGATATTAAAGTCTGACTCTTAAACCATCCTGCAATTATGTAGGTTAAAATCTTTAACTTTGTTAAATTAAGGATAAATATTTTCCACAACAAGACAAAATATTTTTTTTAAAGAGCTTTTATAATTTATATTTTTAGTAGTAGGAGCATGTAGGGGTGTCAATATCGGATCATGGGTCGGGTTCGGGTCGAACCTGGAACTAACTTGGCACTATTCGGGTCAACCCAAATCCGATCCATTTTTTGCAAACGAGTCGATTTTTCAGACCTGAATCCAACCCGCTTCGGGTCCGAGTCAACAGGACACGACCCAAATGACCTGGGGCCGACAAAACATTGCTAGTTTTTTTGTCAAAAAATGGGTCAATATCTGATTTTCAAGTAAAAACGGGTCAATCTCGGGTTTCCGGGTAAAAATTGGTCAAGTTTGGGTTTTCAAGTCAACCCGAACCGGATCCGATTTTTAAAACGGGTTGATTTGTTGAACTAGAACCCGACCTGTTTCGGGTCCCCCCAATCCAAAATTTTTGGGTCGGGTTCGAGTTGGATTTTCAGGTTGTGTCAAATATTGACACCCCTGTGAGCATGTAAGTTTTAAAATTTAAAAGGGAGTAAACATGTCAAACAAATTGGCATATTCTAAAGAACACACGTGCATTCTAAAGAACACATGTGCATTCTAAAGAATGTGTCAAATCATTTGGCGCATTCACACTACATTCCCCCTAGTCAGCCATGTGAAACTGTAGCAATGCCCCATACTAAAGGGCGCATTCAATGGAATGTGCAAAATAATATGGTGCATTCCATTGAATGTGTCAAACTGTTTGACTTATTCTAAATACGTCAAACAGTTTGATAAATTCAATGAAATGCGACATTCTATTTGGCTAGTTTGCTCTCTTTTTTAAAATTTTTTTTAATATTGTACTCATATTCCTAATTTAAATTAAATGCTTGCTCCTTAAAAAAAATCCACCAGCCAACATAAATGAAGATGACTACAATGCTAATTATTACCATTCTCCATATGATTGCTAGGGTTTCACAAAGATAAATAAGCAAAGATTGAAGTAACTCAAGTCAATCAATTCTATTAAAACAAAATCTAGTGAAATGTCTAAATGGCATTCTTTGCAACAAGGAGATGCTAAAACCATTATTTTACATTTCAACTATTTCTCAAAGTGTTTTAGCTCACCTTATAAAACCCTTAGCTAGCTTATAAATGAGATGAGACTAAGCATTTTGATTCATTGCTAAGCTCTTCTAATTTTAGCTAAAAAGTGAAGGAATACCAAGTATATCCCCTCTTGATCTATCAAAATTTTCCTACTTAGGAATCAAGTATCTAAAAGCAAAATGATCCTAAAAAAATCACCCTCATAGTCTAGTTATATCTCATTCTCTTCATTTTAAAGCAATAACAAAATAATTAAGAAATTGATAAGAGATTCGATGTTGATGATGTGTTGATATTCGATCATACTAAATAAATATTTATCAAAATTTTTCAGGATTTTCTTTTTTACTTTCAGTAGTAATATAGGATAAAAAATTAGTCATAATTAACAAGTAGAAAATTCTTTTTATTAAAATTATGAATAATTAAACATTCTTAGTATTGATCACTAAGGATAATTAGCCCTTTTCTTTATAACATTATTGGTATTAATCATAGCTCTCTTTCCATAAAATATCTTGTTTTTCTTCTTATATAGATAGGATATCAATTGTAGTTTGTGAATCAATGTTTAAAAAGCTTAACAAGTGGTTGAACAATTAGAAGCAAATTTTTTTTTATCTATGGTTGGCTATTTTCATCTTATTAGATCCATTATTTAGAATCATCTCTCATATTAATTCACATTTTTTGTCCTTGACAAAATATTTGTTGAAAAAGGTGGTAGTTATGTAATCTTCATTTTTATATGTTAGTAAAGTCTTCAACAAAGTTCAAATTCTCTCTTGGTATCAAATTATTTTACTCTTATATTTATTTTTACTTATGGGCTATTTGATTAGAAGAAAAAATGAGTGCTATGTATTCTAAATGTTGAGGATTTTAGAATTTGATGTTTGGTTTGATGAAAAATGAATTCATAAGAAATTTTAGGTGAATTTTAAATTTGTTTTTGGGGCTATCTTGTATGATGAAAAGTGAGTGTAAACTGTTAAGTACTTTAAATATAAGGGTTTTAGAATTTTTGATATTTGATTTGATGGAAAAAGAATATAGAGTAAATTTTTTGTGAATTTTGAATTCACTTCGATATTCATTTTCTTACAAATTCACTCCTTCGCCCGTGCCTTTCGCCTTCAGTGGTTTGTTCGCGGTTCGCTCTTGCTAATCGAGCCGCTCAAAAGTAATCGAGCCGAGCATCACCTTATCTTGAACTAGAGCTAGAAATTCTGCTTGAGCTCGAGCTTGAAGCTTGATAATCGAGTCGAGCTCGAGCCGGCTCGGCTCACTTACACCCTAGCCACCACCAACCGCTACTATCATCGAGCTTTACATTGCATTCATTTACTTTAAAAATAACAAAAAATTATTCACATACGTTTGTTCGCATTCATCCAAATAATTTTGAATATTTTAATACAATTTGCTATGCTTTCTTGTCTCAACAAACAAAACGACTTCTTTGTAATTCATTTTTTATTCATTCAAAACTATCCACTTTAAGGCCGAATTCTAAATGCACCGCAAGCTAACTCCACTCTTGCAATACAGTATCATACTCGCTCTCTCGTTGTCACTACACGTCACCAAATGACCACTATCGCCTCCGCTATCGATGGCTGATCATGGGTGCCGTCACTTTCCATCAGCCAACACCATCAAAAAGCTTTACAGTACATTCATTTTACTTCAAATAAAAAAAAAAATCTACATTTACTTCATATTCATTCAAATATTTTAAATACATCATATTTTTTACACTATATTCTAATGTACTATGCATTCGTTTTTTCATCAAATCAAATGAGCTCTTAGACCTCAAGACAAAAATTAGATAATTATTTTGATCCATTTTGAACCTGTTGTATTGGCTTAATGATAACATACTGCCCACAATACAAAGCAATAGACAACTGTTAACTAATGAGAAACAAGATAATCATATATTTTATCAAAAAATAATCTTCGGCTTCTTACTAATTTATGAAACAGCTTTCTAGCACTAAAATTTCAATTCCAAAAATTTTTTTTACTAAGAAATTGCTTACTAAAACAGTAAGAAAACTGTCGCAAATAAAGCCTTATTTGAATATAAGCACCATTTTTATAGAACAATTTATTTATTTATTTATATCACAATGTCTTAACAAAATTTCTTATAAATTATTTATTTAATCAACTCGAATTGCCTATCCTTTAAGATTGCACAGTTGATAATAAATTATTTAGGCTTTTTATATTTATTTTTATTTATATTTATGGTGCTGTAAATTTCTCCTAAAAATAATTATACAATGCTTAAACATATACTAAGCATAGAAACTTTAGTCATTTAGTAATGCAATGTTTATTTTATATTTTGTATGAAAAAAATCATAATTATTTTTATATAAATAAATAAATAATTTTAGAAATTCAATTTAAATATAATTTTTTTAAAACAGCTCTAATTCATATTTTTCAATTTTGAAGGATGGTGGTAGAGAAAAAAATTTAGGGAATTTACATAAATACCATAAAATTCTAATATATTTACACATCTAACATCGAAATTTTTATATTTACTTATATAACACTTGAATCTCTAAAACACATAAAAAATCTCATTAAAATTTATTTATTTAAAGTACAATATTTTTTATATAAATAATTGTATTGCACTAATCTCAAAGCATATCCAATGATTATTTAATCAACCTCATATGACTTGTATATGATGCATACCATATTTTTATCACAATAGTTCTTCAACTATTTTTACAAATATTTATATCCTCCCAAATAAATTAAAAAAGCTTATAATTTATTTATAATTATCACAATATATAAGGTCTTTAAATACATTATTATATATATTGAATTTAGTATTTGGTCATATCCAATCACATTAGTCTTATCCTTCTTTTGAGACAATTTTTTTTTTCTAAAACAATTTTTTATTACAAAAATTTTTTGAATCAGAAATTTTTAACTAAAAATTATTTTAGAAAATAATAAAAAAGTTATTCCAAACGAAATCTTAGTTGAACTCTTTTACTAATTTAATTTACCTTAATTTTTATGTTAAAAAAAAAAACGTTTAGTATGTGATGTAATATGTCTTTGATATTTTTATAATTAAAAAGGGACAGGAAATTAAATAAATAAATGCTGCCATGCAAAGTGGATATCCATCAAATCTATATCTTTCACATTTCTATTTCTCTCTTCTTAATAATGTGTAACACATGTTGAATATCTGTTCTTCTAAATGTGGTTGAACATATTTTTAATATTGGGTTAGTTTCATAAATTTAATATTGCACATTAGGCCATATGAGTGCAATTTTTATGAAAAATAAAGATTTATGAGTTTTTGTTCACATGGAGTTGACTAGTTTGATGAATTTCACATCATTGGAGGTTGTTACAAGCAATAGTACAAGCTGCATTGTGCTTAGATAATAAAAAAGAACTTTAATAAAGAATTATTTATGTCATTTTATGTGTTAATAAATTTAAGCATATTCTTGAGAGCTTAGAGTTTTTTAAGGGAAAAATTATTCTGTGCAGACACCAGATGACATCCGGAGACCAATCATAATGCGCCACGTTATTTTTTTACTCGGTAGATGTGCTCAATACCGCTCAGTACCGGGTGATGTGGTGCGTTTTGGTTGGTCTCCGGACTAACTTATGATAATGAAGATTTATGAGTTTTTGTTCACATGTGGTTGACTTGTTTGATGAATTTCACATCATAGGAGATTGTTACAAGCAATACTACAAGCTGCATTGTGCGTAGATAATTAAATAAAAAAAAACTTAAATAAAAAAATGTTTATGTCATTTTATGCATGTGTTAATAAATTTAAGCATATTCTTGTGAACTTAGAGTTTGTTAAGGGAAAAATTATTATGTGCGGACACTGGATGACATCTGGAGACCAACTATAACGCGCCACGTTATTTTTTTGCTCGGTAGCGGTGCTCAATACCGCTCAGTATGAAGTGACGTGGCACATTCTGGTTGGTCTTCGGGCCGCTTAGTGTACGCACATAATAATTTCTCTTGTTAATGATAATTTTTTCGCTGTTTTAAATTTGTATTTTAGACAATAATTATAATTTTGTTTGGCTATTATTTTGTTGATATTTTATCATTATCTTTTAAAAAATTTTATGTTAGAAAGTTATTTTTCACAGTCAAAATAGCTAAGTCATAAACATACACATAATTTGATATTATAGATACACATAATTTTTGTTATATAATTTACTTTTACAAGAAACTTGTGGAAAAGAAAAGAAAACATTATGTCAAGATATCATGATATAAATTATGCTGAAACGAACAATTGAAAAATCATTTGATTTGCTTTGAGATTTGTGTTGTTTATAAAGAGTTTATGCTGCACTAATCTCAAAGCATACTAAATGATCATCAAACCCATTGTAATAAGCAAATCATTATAAATAGAACTATTAGAATGTAAAAGGCATAAAACTATATTATTTGATTGTTTTAAGAGAAAAAATTATGATGCTCAAAATAATTTAAAAAGAAGTATTCTTTTTTATCATAATAGTTCTTAAATTATATTTGTAAAACAAATATAGCCTCCCCAAACAAACTCTTATAAGGCTTATGAATACCTTAAAAATATATGATTAACTAATTGATGCTTTGAATAAGGCTTCATTTGGGACGGCTTTTTTACTACTTTCTAAAACGAAGTTTTAGTACAAAATTTTTTATTTTTATATTAAAACTCCGTTTTAGAAAGCAAAAAAAAAGCCGTCCCAAACGAAGCCTAAGACTTCATTTGGGACAACTTTCTTAATGCTTTTCGAAAGCAGTTTTTCAATATAAAATTTTTAATTTTTATACTAGACAACTTCCTTACTGCTTTTGAAAGCAGTTTTTTGGTACAAAAATTTTTTGAACTAGAAATTTTTATACTAAAAGATTGTTTTAGAAAGCATTAATTAAGAAAGTCACCCCAAACGAAACTTAATTCTTTTAATGATTTGTTTAGCTGTTGCTTGTCCAGCTTAATTTTTTATGTTTATGAAAGAAACGTTTAGTGTGTGATGTGCTATGTCTTTGCTATTTTCTAAGTGAAAAGTGACAAAAAAACATATACTAAACATATTTATTTTTTTTTTTTTATATATATGGTGCTATAAATTTCTCCTAAAGGTAATTATAGGACGCTTAAACACAAACTAAGCATATAAACTTTAATCATTTAGTAAAGCAATGTTTATTATATATTTTGTTTTAAAAAATCTCATAATTATATATATATATATAGAAATTCATTTTAAATATAAATTTTTTAAAACAACTTTAATTCATATTTTTCAAATTTGAAGGATGATGGTAGAGAGAAAAATTTAGGAAATTTACATAAATACCATAAAATTCTAATATGTTTACACACCTAACATCTAAATTTTTATATTTACTTATATAACACTTGAATCTCTAAAACACATAAAAAATCTCATTAAGATTTGTTTATTTAAAGTACAATATTTTTTATATAAAGAATTATATTGCACTAATCCCAAAGCATGTTCAATGATTATTGAATCATCCTCATATGACTTGTATATGATATATACCATATTTTTTATCATAATAGTTCTACAACTATTTTTACAAATATTTATAGCCTCCCAAATAAATTCAAAAAGTGCATAATTTATTTATAATTATCACAATATATAAGGTCTTTAAATATATTATTATGTATATTGAATTTAATATTTGGTCATATCCTATCACATTAGTCTTATCCTTCTTTTGGGACAACTTTATTATTGTTTTCTAAAGCAGTTTTTTAGTATAAAAATTTTTTAAATTAGAAATTTTTTAACTAAAAAGTTGCTTTATAAAACAGTAAGAAACCTGTCCCAAACAAAACCTTGAACTCTTTTAATCATTTGGTTTACCTCAATTTTTATTATAATAATAATAATAAAAAACATTTAGTGTACGTGTGATCGATGTGCTATGTCTTTGATATTTTTATAATTAAAAAGGGACAGGAAATTAAATAAATAAATGCTGCCATGCAAAGTGGATATCCATTAAGCCTATATCTTTCACATTTATATTTCTCTCTATTTGCAGAATAATTAATAATGTGTAACACATGTTGAATATCTCTTCTTCTATATGTGCTTGAACATATTTTTTTAATATTGGGTTAGTTTCATAAATTTAGAATTGCACATTAGGTCACATGTGTATAATTTATATAATAATGAGGATTTGTTGGTTTTTGTTCACATCATAGGAGGCTGTTACATGCAATAGACAAGATGCATTATGCTTAGATTTTTTTTTAAAAAAATCTTTAATAAAAAATTATTTGTCATTTTATGTGTTAATAAATTTAAGCATAGAGTTTGTTAAGGGAAAATTTATTCTGTGCGGATACCGAACGGTGCTCTGTACCGCTCAGTACCTGGTGACGTGACGCATTCTGGTTGGTCTCTGGACCGTCTGATGTCTGCACATAATAATTTCTCTTGTTAATGATAATTTTTTCGTTGTTTTGTATTTTATACAACAATTATAATTTCTTTTGAATTTTTTTTGTTGTTTTAGCATTATCTTTTAAAATTTCTCTATTAGAAAGTTGTTTTTAAGTTTTTACTGTCAAAATAACTAAGGTATAAACAAGACCCTTAATTTGATATTATAGGTAGACATAAATGTTTTTATATAATTTACAAGAAACTTGTAAAAAATAAAAGAAAATATTATGTCAGGATATCATGATATAGATTATGCTGAAACGAACAATTGAAAAATCATTTGATTTGCTTTGAGATTAGTATTGTTTATAAAGAGTTTATGCTGCACTAATCTCAAAGCATACTAAATGATCATCAAACCCATTGTAGTATAATGTGTATAGGATATCCTAATAAGCAAATATTTATAATTAGATATATTACAATGTAAAAGGCATAAAACCATATTATTTGATTATAATGTAAAAATATTTGAAATAGTATTCTTTTTTATCATAATAGTTCTAAAATTATATTTATAAAACAAATATAACCTCCCCAAACAAACTCTTATAAGGCCTATAAATACCTTTAAAATATATGAATAACTAATAGATGCTTCGATGAAAGCTTCATTTGGGACAGCTTTTTTACTGTTTTTTAAATCAGCTTTTTAGTTAAAAAATATTAAAAAGCTGTTTTAAAAAGCTTTAAGAAAGTCTCGGTGAAACCTAATTCTTTTAATGATTAATTTGGTTAGCTGTTGCTTGTCCAGCTAAATTTTTTATGTTTATGAAAGAAACATTCAATGTGTGATGTGCTATGTCTTAGATATTTTTCTATGGAAAAAGAGAGAAAACTAAACAAATAAATCCTTGCATGCAAAGTAGTTATCTATCATCATTAAGTCTATACCTTTCACATTTCTATTTCTCTCTATTTGTACAAAATGATAGAAAATGAGTATCAAATGTTGTATATCTGTTCTACTACATGTGGTTGAATATTATTTTTAATATTTGGTTAGGTCATCTCCAATCGAAAAACTCAATTTTCACTCCGAAGTACACTAATACTCCAAAAAGAAGCAACTCATCTTTAACCGAACTTCATTTTTTTACAACGAAAAAGAATATTTTATGTATATTCTTTTTCAAAAAAATTCTGCACCCAATAATCTAAACTTAATAACTGAATTTTTTGAATTAAAAAAAAAACGTTGGTGAACAGTGTGATGTCAATATTTGTGTCGCACTGTTCACGATGGGAATATAGAGTTGCGTTTGCGGGTGGAGAATTGGCGGATGGCATATGTGTGTTTATAGTTTGGTTGAAGATGATCTTAGTTTCATATCCCATTAAGAGATGAAATGCACATTAGAAGGTGACTTTTGAATTAGATTATAGTTATTCTCAAATTTAGGGCAATTGCACCCCTTATGATCTTTAGACGATTTCCCCTTAGAAGAATTATGCACATTGTGTAGAGGGTTATTACAAGGAATTTTAGGCAATTGCCCCCCTAAAAGTTTTAAAATATTTTGGTCTTTAGGCAGTTGCCCCCAGCATAATTAAACACATTGTGTAGAGGTATTATTGTTAAGGAATGATGAAACAAATACATAGAGAAATAGTAAAGATAATCCAAAAATATACTTACAACCAAAATTTGTTCCGGCGGCACTGCCCACGAAAACCCCCACAGAGGGCATTGCCCCTTGACCCCGCGACAATAGTAAAAAAGTTATCGCAAACAAAACTTTAGTTGAACTCTTTTAATAATTTGGTTTACCTTAATTTTTATGGTTAAAAAAAAAACTTTAGTATGTGATGTACTGTCTTTGATATTTTTATAATTATTAAAAAGGGACAGGAAATTAATTAAATAAATGCTGCCATGCAAAGCGGATATCCATCAATTCTATACCTTTCACATTTCTATTTCTCTCTTCTTAATAATGTGTAACGCATGTTGAATATCTGTTCTTCTAAATGTGGCTGAACATATTTTTAATATTGGGTTAGTTTCATAAATTTAATATTGCACATTAGGCCATATGAGTGCAATTTTTATGATAATAAAGATTTATGAGTTTTTGTTCACATGTTGACTAGTTTGATGAATTTCACATCATAGGAGGTTGTTACAAGCAATAGGACAAGATGCATTGTGCTTAGATAAAAAAAAAAAACTTTAATGAAAAAATTATTTATGTCAATTTATGTGTTAATACATTTAAGCATATTCGGGTTTAGACATAATTAGGAATAAAAAAAGAAAAAAAAAATTAGGTTTATCAGTTCACAGCCATTCGGTCTTTCCCGATTTCGCAGCTTGTCTCCGCCTCCATGACTCTTGCACTTCGCATTTCATTGCAACCGACGCCCCAACTCACAACGTGGCGATCGGCGTTGCGGACGACGGCCAAAGACGGCGTGCCTTCTCCTCCCCTGCTTCGACCCGACGGCTCTCACTCCTTTTGTGTCGGCTTGCTCGGACCGTCGGACGGAATATAGCCGTGAGGTTTTTTTTTAATATAAGTTATAATATGGTATTATATCATTTGTTCTATAAAATAGATTTGTTCCTTGCAAAGATCTTCCTGTTTGAATGCTTTGATTTTATAAGTTTTATTGTTTGTTTCTTTGCATTTATAAGATTAATTATGTAAGTTTTATTTATTGATTTCTGAATAGATATATAATCAGATTAATCTTAAGGCATCTTTGAGTTCAAATATTATGGAGAGATATTTCAAATGATCTTCAATTTCAAAAACATCAAATGACAATAGCAATTAGATTAAAATTTTTAACGAAAAGCGTATTCTGACTGGATGTTGATTTACCCAACAATATAAAAGTAAATGTTGAAAATCTTCCATCTGATGCAGGACTATGAATTCCCATTGTCAACTTCATCAGTAATGTAACTTCATTATGTGAGCAATAAAATATCAATGTTCCACATATGGATGACAAATGGGTTGCTCGTAGTCGGCCACGTCGTAGAGCTCAAGATATAACAAATTTGTATCATTGTCGGGTTGAATTTTTTTTTACACAGTACTTGATATGCAGCTTCAGGAGTTGAACAATCGATTTACAGAAGTAAATACCGAACTGTTTTTATGCATGACATGTTTGAATCCTAATAACAGATTTCATGCATTCAACAAAGACAAGTTTAATTCAAAAGACACAGTTTTATCCAGCTGATTTTAGTCTTCCAGATCAGTCTATTCCTGAAAATTAATTGTATACTTATATCATGGATATGCGATCTGATGATCAATTCATCTCATTAAAAGATATAGAAAGTCTTGCTGATAAAATGATCCAAAGTATGAATGATATAATATATCATGTTGTTTTTAAACTATTGGAATTGACATTGATATTACCCGTTGCTACAACAGGCGTTGAAAGAGCATTTTCTGCCATGAATATTATAAAAAATCGGCTGTGAAATAGGATAGGCGATTAATGGATGAATGATTTATTAATTGCTTATGTTGAAAAAGAAATTTTGAATTCTATTGATAATAAAGTAATCATTTAACTCTTTCAGAATATGAAGAGTAGACGTTAAAAATTGTAAGTTGTTTACTATCTTATATTTAATATTATATATTTTTGAATAATTATTAATAAAAAAAAATTAAAACTGCCTATACCGATCCCAAGCCCGGACTAAAAAAGTTGAGGGAAAGTTTTTAATAAAATAATTTGATCAAGCTGTTCCTTAAAATAAATTGGATACTTATATCATGGATATGTGATCTGATGATCAATTCACCTCATTAAAAGAGATTGAAAGTCTTGCTGATAAAATGATCCAAAGCAGGAAGAATAGAATATATCATGTTGTTTTTAAACTACTAGAATTGACATTGATATTACACATTGCTACAGCAGGCGTTGAAAGAGCATTTTATATCATAAATATTATAAAAAAATGGCTGTGAAATAGGATAGGCGATCAATGGATGAATGATTTATTAATTGCTTATATTGAAAAAAAAATTTTGAATTCTATTGATAATGAAGTAATCATTTAACTCTTTCAGAATATGAAGAGTTTACGTTAAAAATTGTAAGTGGATTACTATCTTATATTTAATATTATATGTTTTGAATAATTTTTAATAAAAACTTTTAAAACTGCCTATGCCGATCCCAAGCCCGGATGAAAAAAGTTAATAAAAAAGTTGAGGGTAATGATTATTTATATTTGTTAATTCTATAGTCAAATAATAATTATTTTTATCGAGTTTATTCACTAGTTCAAAATCGAACATGAATCGAGCTTTTATCGAGCTTCTTATCGAGTTTAATGTCGAGCTTGTTCACGAACTTCAAATGATGTTGTTCGCGAACATAAATGAGCCGAACGCATTAATGTTCAAGTTTGTTTATTTAAGAATCGAGTATTTAAATTATTGTTCAAGTTTGTTTGTTTAGTTAATTAAACGATCGCAAACGAGCTTAATCGAACTGAACAACGAGTAGCTCGTCAAACGTTTGGTTCGCTTGCAGCCCTAATTGGAGGATAAAATATTCTCCAAATTTTGCATGCTTGTATTTAAAATGAGCGGCTTGACGAGATGAATCAAACAAACTTAATATATTTTGATTCCAAGTAATTAAATTACTTTAAAATGAATAAATGGTATATATATGATTAAAGGATTAAATATAGGTCATCTGAAGAAGTGTTATGAAATTTTGGATGAATTTACTAAAATATCTACTCAAAAAGTATTATAAATATACCCCTAATCTCCACATAAAGGGGATATAGACTTTAGTTTGAAGAGAGCTAGAAGATCTGAAGAACCTAAGAGTTCTATTTGACTGTCAACGCTAATAATCATCATTTGCCACTGTTGTCATCTAACTATCATTGCCTAACTGTCATCACTCAGCTGCCATTGTTGTTTGATCACCGCCATCATCTGACCATCATCATTTGACTACTATCATTAACCGACTATCGTTACCTTACCGCTATCATCTGACCATTATTGCTCATCTCTATTATTCTCTCTCATATTTATAAGAATACAAACTTGTATTACATAATTTATAATCCCATCTTCAATCTAATTGAGAGGAAGAGCGAACTCATGTAATATATCAACATAATCCTGGTCTGTCTGTTCGTTAAGCTGGTCGCGGCCCGGTGTGGGCGGGATCCGTCTCGGGTCGGGTCGTGACAAAAAGTTTCACCAAAAAATTATAATATTTATTCTATTCTTTTTAATTATTAGTGTGCGTATTAAATCTTCGTAAAAAGTTGAGACATAAAAATTATATCCCTATCATCATAAATTTCTAAAATGCAACATGAATATTAATTTTCTATTAAATAAAATTATTCACCTCAATCTACATGCACCATATACGCATACACATTTACAAGTTAATATTATTTTAGGAGAATAAATGAGCCAAGTCAACTCGCAAGCAAGCTAGCTTGTACTCGACTTGTTAGTTAGCTCTAGCTCAGCTTGCAATTAATATATTATACGAATTCGAGTTTTGACTTTGCAAGACTCGACTCTTCGACTTGCACGCTAGCTCAATTTAATCTAAGCTCCTTATTCTCATTTTTTCTTTGTTGTCGAACATGAACTCCTCTTCTTCTTCAAATGCTCGTGTCTCGCCTATAATAGGTTTCTAAGACCGTGTAAAATGCTCGTTTAATGATGACTTAATTATGTCATTGTATCAAAATTTCTATAGTTTATATGTTTTAATTTCATGTACATTATTAGATGTATATATATATGATAAAAATTTCAAATAAATAATTAGATTCATGAATTTAAATATTTTATTATTATTAGTTAAGCTTCATCAGACAATTTCAACAAAAACTAATCAATTGTGCCAATTTTTTTTATTAAAATTTAGTAATTCAATTATGTATAGTAAGGCCTATTAATACCTTAAAAATATATAATTAACGAATAGATGCTTTGATTAATTCTTTTAATGATTTGGTTAGTCGTCGCTTGTCCAGCTCAAAATTTTTAAGTTCATGAAAAAAACGTTTAGTGTGTGTGATGTGTTGTGCCTTCGATATTTTTCTAAGTAAAAAGAGAGAGAAAACTAAATAAATAAATGCTGGTATGCAAAGTAGTTATCTCTAAGCCTCTAGCTCATATTACAATTAATATATTATACGAGTTTGAGTTTAAGCTTGAAAAAACTTGGCCCTTCGACTTGCCAGCTAGCTCCATTGAATCTAAACCCCTAATTCTCATTTATTCTATGTGTCGATCATGAACTCCTATTATTCTTTAAATGCTCATGTCTCGTCTATTCCTTCTCTAACAAACTCCGGTTATGACTTCTCCACTGATCTAATCAATGTCTTGTCTGTCAAAAAAACATTGTGAGTCAATGCCATCTCCCACGAGTCCCCATTGCAGTTTCCTTACTTCTCCCAGTGTGATTTTTCGTTGTTGACGCTAATTCAGGTTTGTCACAATCAATACCATCTCCCACGCATTCCTACTGTCGATGTCACCTCCATCAAACTCCCTTCACGAGAATTTTGGGAATTTGGCTCGAACTCATGAGTAGAGCTCGAGCCAACCCCATTATTCCAATAAGCTGATCTCAAGCTTGTCATGTGAGTTAGGCTCAAGCTCATGCTCAATTTTTAACCTAGTATTGAGTATGTGATCCAAGCCAAAAGTCTGGTAGAATTCTTGCTTGACTTATTTACACTCCTAAATTCTTTATTTGCATAACAAATGACATGCAATATTCACTAAATATTTTCTGTCACAAAATAATTAATCCTGTAATAAACATGACGTTCAAATGCAATTTAAAATAAACAGAGGGAGTTAAGTGCAATTTCTTTACTAAGTTATTGTATCAGACAAATCACAGAGTCGATAAAGCAGGCAATCGATGCCGCAGTCAACTTGGCGATTGCTTCTCCTTCCTTTCCCTCCATTAAATCGAAAACGTTTCAGAGAGTTTAAACAACGAGAGACGAAGAAGCAAGGATGAGCACAATCACAATTCCAGATATTATCCCCTCTCTTAAAGAGGATTGTCAGAGATTGCGAAAGGCTTTTCAAGGTAATGTGGATCCGATTGCAATGGGAAATCACCTCCTTTTTATTAACATTTCTCGTCCCCTCCTAACCCCTCTCTTTTTTTCCAGGGTTTGGGACGGACGAAAAGGACATTATCGAGGTATTGGGGCACAGAGACGCCCGCAATCGCGCAGAGATTTCCCGCTGCTATTATATGCTATACAACGAATCCCTAATCTATCGCCTTAAATCGGAGCTCTCCGGTGATTTCCAAGTATAAAGTTGCAAACTTTTTCTGTTTATTTAAATAGAAAGAACCATTTGTGAAAATTCCCACCTCGCCATTTTTTCACTCCCATTGATTCTTGAGGCTGTTTTGAAATTATGCTCAGCTAAGTAGTTCTACTGGTTTAACTATGGAACTGTTCTTGTAAAGAGATGAACTTTTTATTTATGTTACCACTGAGTTATGCTAAATATTGGGAATGATGAACTGTGAGTATAGTGCTAATTCTCATTAATATATTCAGATATCTATCTTTTTTTTCCTTTGTTTTGTACAGATATTTATTTTGGAGCTTGGTCTGATGATATGACGAAATGATCATCGCGGTGGGGAATTAAATAACTAATGAAAGATTTAGGCTTGGTTTGGGACGACTTCTTTATTGCTTGTTAAAACAGCTTTCTAATTTAAAAATTAAAATTTTTATATAGAAAGTTGTTGTGGGCCTCCGAAAGAAAGCCATCCCAAACAAAACTTTAGCCATATTTTTGAAATTTTGCTGATTAAGTCCTGATTTTCAATCTTATGTGACTCTAATAAACTACTAGATGTGTAATTTAAATCGAGGTCAACAGTTGTTTTACGAAGCAATAAGAAAGCCATCCCAAACAAAACTTTAGCCATATTTTTGAAATTTTGCTGATTAAGTCCTGATTTTCAATCTTATGTGACTCTAATAAACTACTAGATGTGTAATTTAAAATAAAAATTATAGGTTAGCATTCATTGTAAAAAGAGTTTGTTGATTACAATTCATTGTCTGGAAGTAAATTGTTGATAAAGTTTTGTTTTGTTTCCTCCGGGTTCTGTTTTCTTGTTAATCTTTTCTTGTGAGTATAATAATATATATATATATTGGGAATTGGCTGGTAATATCCAACTCTAGTTTCACTTTTGATTTGAGAGAATTCACCAATCCTCATATCTTTTATGATAGCTAGGGACATAAGACACATATTCTCTTCATAATTTCAAAGAGCCTTCAGCGTTAACAAGCAGTTTTTATGTTGTTCTGTTAATCTTTATACTGGTTTCTATTCAGCTATCTTTTTTGCCTTCCTCCTATTTGTTCGTACAACCAATGATCACTTCACTGCCTAGTAAAGATGATAAACTGCATGTTAATGTTTACTCCGTATAGATTACAGTGATTGATATATTGAAGTTGATCTAATGAAGCATTAGTGACTTGAGATTGAGGAAGTTTGCTGGCTCTATGCAAATTGTGATGACTGCTGCTCCTCTGACTCACATGTCGTAGTGAAATAGTATCGAGTTAGGGTTTGGAGGTTACCAAGTAGTGCTCCATGTTCTTGATTATTATGAATTCAAAATGGAACTCAAAGGAAAACAAGAACAAGATTGTGTTCTTACTTAACTGCTTCCTAGCTTATTATTCCAAAACTCCTTGTAAGCTACCTTGTGCATGAAAACTGTCAAATGCTGTACTATCCCAAATGAAATTGTCATACAAATCTTGGTCCCAATATTTGGAATTTAATTTCCAACAACAACAACATCATCAAGCCTTTGTCCCACTACGTGGGGTCGGCTACATGAATCATTTTTCTCCATTGTGTTCTGTTTAAAGTCAAATTCTCATTTAAGTCTAATTAAGAAAGATCATTTCTAATATTTTCTAACCGAGTCTTTTTAGGTCTACCTCTACCTTTCTTAACATAAGTCAAATCTAATACCTCAACTTTCCTAACCGGGTCATCGAAAGGTCTCCATTTAATGTGACCAAACCATCTAAGGCGACTCTCTCTAATCTTATCTTCCATTGGCGCTACTCCAATCTTTTCACATATATGCTCATTATGTATCCTATCTCTAAGGGTAAAGCCACTCATCCACCTAAGCATCCTCATCTCTGCAACACTTAACTTGGTATTTTGCTTCTCTTTTAATGGCCAACATTCGGCACCATAAAGCATTGCAGGTCTCACAACCATCTTATAGAATTTTCCCTTAAGTTTGAGGGGGACTTTTCTATCACACAACAAGCCCGATGCATTCCATCACTAATTAAAAAAAAGACGTTTCTGTGTAATAGATATTGCTTTATGTGAAGCTGCTTTGAACTATATATGATTCCTAATCAAAGTGCATTTGTTGTTGGTCAGAGGGCTGTGATCTTATGGACTGAAGATCCATCAAAAAGGGATGCGGAGTTGGCGCATAAGGCGTTAGAGCGAAAGAAAGATCAAGACATATGGGTCATCTTAGAGATAGCTTGTTCCTCGTCATCAGACCATCTGATTGAAGTGAGACAAACCTACTGCCTCCTCTTCCATTCCTCCTTAGAAGAAGATATTGAATCTCAATTTGCTCAACAAGGGCAGCTTAAGGAGGTATGGTGGTTGAGGTGCTACAGGAATTTTAGAAAGGAAATAAGATTTTATATCTAAGCATAAGATAGGAGAAAAAATAAAGTTAAAATGATCCAGGACTATTTGTATGAGATCATTTGTCCTAATTATCTAATATGTTCGAGTTAGTCTCTTAACTCCTTAAAATAATCCAATAAATTGATTATTTTGAATTATGTTTCCGTAGTTAAGGAATTATTTTGAATCATATTTGAGAAGTTAATACATTAAGGTTTCTTTTGGGATAGCTTTCTTACTACTTCTTAAACAGCGTTCACTAAAAAGCTGCTTTAAGAAGCAGCCGTGCCAAACGAAGTCTAAATATGGCATATTAAGTAGTTTGGGATTAAAGCTCACACATAAATACTGAACGGACTATTTTTACTTTTTCCTCTGTAAGATAGTGATAATAAAGCCAATTTTAAATAGTTAGGATAAGGCTACTGAATATGATGATGATATGGCGATATTTAATATATAACCTGTATGTGCTTTACCACTGAGAAAGATATATTTTCTGCAGTTTTTGTTGCGTCTTGTGAGCTCCTATAGGTATGAAGGGGAGGATGTGGATGAGCAACTGGTGAAATCTGAAGCAAACTCACTCTTCTGTGCTATAAGAGAGCAGAGGCCTTATCATGAGGTTATTCGTGTACTCAGCACAAGGAGCAAGGCTCACCTTAATGCTATTTTCCAGCATTATAAACAAGAATATGGAATATCCATAATTGAGGTACGCAATATGCCATTTGCAGTAAAATTTAAGCTGGAACATTTATAGATCCCTGTGGAAGCAATTCATTAGTCCAGACGCTGCAATTTCTATCCATAAGTCATTCAATAATAGTTATTCCATATTTATTAAACTGACAATTGAAATATTTCCCTCTTTAATATGCCATTACCATGCTTAATCAAGATAACATCAGTAATGTGGTAATTAATGATGAAACGATCAAGTTGGTTTTTTGGCCTTATGTTAGACTAGTCCTTGGATCGGTCTAGCTGGTCCAGCCTAGACTGGCCTTGGTTTACCAGAGGCTGTTCCGCTTCGGTCAATGACGCTCCCTTTGGGGGTGGGGTCCAGCAGGCAAATTAATTAAAAATTAAAGAGAGATTAGGAGGGAAATTTCAAAATGAGGGGTTGTTTTGGAATCGGAGAGAATTTTTGTATGTTTTAGTAGGATTGTTTCGTAGGGTTTGGGCTATCGTTCATTTTGCTGAGTTTTGTTTTTTCCTAAGGAGAAGGAGGGACTCTAGTGGACGGCTAGGGTTTGGGAGAGTCGAATCTTCCTCTCCAGTTGAAGATTCAATTGTATCTTGTTTTTTGGGTGTTCTTCTTAATTCAGCAATTCTCATATTTCATCTGCTGATTTTGTGAAAAGTGCATATATTTCCTATCAGCTTACCACTTGAAACCACACATTTATAACTCCCCCTAGAAGTATTTCCATGGAAGTCCTCTTGTAATTTTGAATGTTGTAAAAGTTTAATTCCCCTTAAGTTTGTGATAAATCTTTTCGTTTTCTCGCACTTAAATTTTTTGTTCTTTCATTGCCTAACTAGATCAATGAGTGAGTTTCCTCCAGTTCACAATATAAAGAACTAAATCAACCTCTGCATGATACATGGAATATTGTATAAATCACCCACAGACAGGTTCCTGAAGTTGTAATATTTCATAGTGTCATCTTCTCTCTGTGTTTGTGTAGTTTCTATACAAGTTAACATAATTTAGCATGAGGAAATACATGCTCATTTTTCATCTAAGCGTCATTTATACTGTTTAAGCAGTAGCGACCTATTCGAATAGTATGTTTGTCTTCTAACTGTGGAGTTTTAGCTTAAAAACCAGTCACTAATGTATTAGCAAACTCTGGGATGGATAGGACATAGAGTGCAACAGTGGTGATGACAAGAAGCTCTCATCAATCATAAAAGTTGCTATCTGTTGTTTACAGTCGCCAGAGAAGCACTTCGCCCAGGTAAAACTGGTTCTATATCCACTTTTAAGGCTTTGTTTGGGACGGCTTCTCCTGCTTCTTAAAACAGCTTTCTAACACAAAAGTTAATTTTTTTTACTAAAAACTGCTTTATGAAACAACAAAAAAGCTGTCCCAAACAAAGTCTAAAACTTTTAATCAATTTGAGAGTAATTCATCAGGTCCATTTTCTTATAACCAGGTTGTGAATACCTCAATCATTGGATTGGGAACAGATGAGGATTCTCTTACAAGAGCTATTGTTACTCGAGCAGAAATCGATATGAAGCTGATCAAAGAGGAGTATAAGGACAGATACAACAGAACACTTCATGATGATGTTGTTGGAGATACCTCTGGTTATTACAGGGATTTTCTGCTCACCCTGCTGGGTGACAAATAGTGCATTAGAAACTTATACAAGTCTAGTATGATAGTGAAATGAGAAGGTCATTTCAAAGATATAAAACAAGATGATAACCTGTAGGAATGATTCCTGTTTGTGTATTCTTCATTGTTTCTCCTAGCAAAAGACTAAAAGCTTCACTGGGATTGTTACTTTAGTCTAATAAATTGCTTATCAGTTCCAGATAGCATGCTGAAAATTTCCATTGATGGGAAGTTCATAGGGTTAATAGGTCATTCTGACTGAAATTTCCATTGATGTGGAAATGTATTGAATCAAACTAAATTGCAATGGTTTCTGAAAAAGTTTTTGATAGCAGTTTATGATACAATTAATAATGATTGTTATGCAAATTTAAGATTATGCTAATAGCTGATTGTGGGTCATGATGATTATTGAATAATTAGTGCTTATTAGGTATGTTGTGGGTTAGAATATTCGTAGCCGTAGAGTGAATTAATTTTTCGTTATAACGATGCACAGATATCAAACACACAAACAGATAGTTGAAGAGAGAGTGGAAAAACATCAGAAAACTTTTTACGTGGAAAAATCAAAAAGAAAAAAATCACGGGGCCTAGTCCAGACGAGAAGATTCAATTAAATTTGAGTGAATTCTAAAGATTGACTTGTCCCTTAACTTAGAGACGGTGTAATTATAATAGTTTAGAGAGTCGAGTGGAAGTCCGACAACGATTAGGCTGAAGTACAGTGATGGTTAACGGTGGATGGAAGTTCGGTGGCGGTCGACGGCTCGATTGTGGTCCGACAATAGTCTGATGGAAGTTCAACGATAGTCGATGGTCAGGGTGGAAGTCTGACAGAGATCAGCGGCCGGGCAGTTATTAGAGGCCAGTCGGAGGTTCGGTTGAAGTCTGAGGTCCAACGGTGGTATGACGATGGTTGGTGGTTGGGATGAGGTCTAGTGGTGGTCCAATGATGGTCGGCGGTCGAGCGATGGTCCAACCGCGATCGCCGGCCGGGTGGTGGTCCAGCAGAAGTCCAGTGGAGATCTGTTGAGGTCTGGCGGTGGTCAGGAGGCCTGGCGGTTGTATGGTTGACCAATAGAAGTTCGTCTGCAGTGGTGCTTAGGTGGAGCTCTAGATCCTTAAAGCCTTAAAGCTGTCTCTAATCTCTAGCTAAATGTCCCTTTCATGAAGAGAGTGGTAATATATTTATAGATTTTTATGAGTAGCACACTCTTAAGTATGGAGAAGATCCATAAAAGATTCGGAGTACTCTATCAGATGGCACATACTGTTTCCCCCAATCATAGTGCATTTTTGAAGTATTTATATGCCTTAATGATGGCACAATCAAGCAATCATCGGCTCGTTTGATTCCTCTTTTCGAGTCGCTCGATTCGACAATAAGCATGTCATTTTTAGAGATCAATTTAGTCATCCAATTAATACTTTGAACCTTTTAAATACGCTTCAGTCCTTTGATTTAGACCCATTTGCTGATATCAGAGTTTGGATGGTCCCAAACTTAATTTAACAAGTTTCTAACTTGGATATGTCTTGAGATTAGTTCCCGATCAATGCAATTTTCAATGACGTATCAAGGTAGTTAAAAGATCATGGGAGTCCTTCAAAATCCTTCTATATTCTACATTTGGTAATATTAGACATGAATGAACGAATGAATTTAGTGGTATATACATAAATCAATAAAAAGTTATAGCCAAAAATAAATATGGTAATTGTTTGAAAAAATGTCAAATATATAGCTTGTTGTTTGTAGTACTGGTAATATCATTGTTAGTATACGTTTCTTAGAAACTGTTATAAATACTTCTATTATTATTATTTTGGAATGTGGAACATCAGTTTTCATAATTAACACATTTAGTATATTTGGTTATATTTTTTTTTTTTCCTTAAAAAATATCTTAGAAACTAAGTAATAGGCTAATAATAGTAATAGTGTATTGTGAACTATAGGAGCAGCATCATATTTACGGTATTTACAACAAAATATCAGAAACTTTAACATGAGGATCCGTGGCGCAATGGTAGCGCGTCTGACTCCAGATCAGAAGGTTGCGTGTTCGATTCACGTCGGGTTCAAATCCCATCATAGCCATAATTTTTCATTGCTTACATTGTCAAGATTCGGGCGGATTATTTTTTTAGTAATCTATTTTTTCTCCCTGTTAAGTCTTGTAATATTAGTGTAAATTTTTAATATTTTAAATTAGAAATTTTTATAATCCAAGGTTAATTTTGAAAGTAATAAGAAAAATATCTCAAATGAAGACCAAATTTAGTTTTGAATATAAATATAAAAGTAGAGTTTAATTTAATTGAAATTATTTAATTATTATATATAACTAGTTACAAATTATTTCATTTATTTTAATTAGAGAAGGTATTGATAATGATTGATTTCAAAGTTGAACTTATATACGAGTATCAATGGTTGTCTGATCATTCTCTTATGAGGAGAGAATGCCAGAGATAAAAAAGTCCACTACGATTTTGATTTTGATTTTGATTTTGATGTTAGGAGTTAATGTTAGTGTTGTTGACGTGCATCGACTTTATTTATGATGCTTTGCATCGGGAGACAAAAGTGGTATAAGACAGTCGTGGCCCTATGGAGGTTGTTAGACAATGGCAATCTAGCAACTGTTGTGTGATGCCTCCAGGTTTAGCATCCGTACTGACCTATTTTTCATTTGAATTTTGAACTCATTTGCAAGTGTTTGAAAGTGTTTATGCTTCAAAAAGTTTCATATGTTTTAGAATGAGTCCCAAGGGTCTATAGTGAATTTTGATAAAATCTAAAAAATATTGCTATCTGAGTGTGTCAATATTGGATGTTTGAACGCCATGGCACTGCAACATCATTACTGTGCCAAATTATGACATTCCAGCAATATAGTCTCGGGTTTTTGGAAAATAAATTAGCGCCACAGTGCTTGGATGCTAGCATTGTAGTGCTAGGTCACTAGTTGCAATTTAAATATAAAATAAAATCACTATCTCGTTCATTCGTTTGAGCTCTGCCAGCCGCGAGGTGAGAGAATGAAGAGGATATTGGAGAGGAAGAAGAGCAAATTTGAGCCTCTTCGGGTCGTTTTTAGACATCAGCTTAGTTAAAAAAAGTTGTCCAGATCGATGTAGATCAAATTATGCTTATCTCAATATTAAAAAATATGAAGTTTTTTATTTTGAATTTTTCGATTAGATTTCTATTTATGTTATAAAAAATACGGATAACTTTGCACTGAAATAACTTTCACTATATAACTTTTTATATATTATAGAGATTGAGATTATGAATATTTTTTAAAAATTTTTCCAATGTGTATTTTGGAATTTATATAGTTTTTATTGAATAAACAATAATATGGACTATGAAAAATAATATTCTAGTATAGTTAAAGTCTTAAAATAATGTTTTATAAATTCC
This sequence comes from Dendrobium catenatum, assembly GCF_001605985.2. Classification (NCBI taxonomy): domain Eukaryota; kingdom Viridiplantae; phylum Streptophyta; class Magnoliopsida; order Asparagales; family Orchidaceae; genus Dendrobium; species Dendrobium catenatum. The sequence continues at coordinate 621,255 of NW_021319168.1, forward strand.
TGTGTAATTTGGTTATGTTTTTGAAACTATGAATGTTGTTTAGTAGAATTTTTTGTTGCCAACCATTATAGAGAACCTTGCAATTTTGATATAAATTCAATTATGCTTTGATTATTATAATGTGATGAAATATGAGCATATATGATTGGATTAGGTATGTTGGGAGATATATGCGGCTAGAATCATTTACTATTAATTCTGTGACAAGGAATCTGATGCCTATAAGGCATGTTTTGGTGGCTAAAATGTCACGTTATAATGGTTACAAGTTATGTTTTGGTGCTTACGAGCATATTCTAATGCTGTAAGTACAAAAGAGAGTCATAAGGGCCAAGAATCTTTTGTGATTTTGTTGGATCCGGGAAAAGAGAAAACTGATATGAATATGAATAATTCTTTGACATTAATTTCAATTTAATTAAATATTCAACACAACTCTTAGAATCTTTGGATAACTGCTATATTTTTACTACTTTGATTAGCACAATGATTATTATATTGCATTTAACTGTTTTTAAATATTCTGAAAAATTTTAACAAAAGAAATATTTGAAAATTTAAATCGATATTTGTGGTTGCTGAGCTATTTGAGCTCAATATGATTTTGCTTTTAGTTTTTAGAATCCAGGAAAAGGAAGGAGCTGGTTGATTTGGAGTTTTGGAATTTATAGTTATTTCTCTATTTTTGTTATATTTTGTTCTTCTCTCTGTTCTGTAAAAATGTATTGCAGTGTAGATTTTATATATACATTTAGATGAAATAAAAGAGATTTTGTATATTAGTTTATTTTCAGTACTCTGAGTATTTTAGTAGCTCTAGAAAATTTGATTTTTTTAAAAACTAAATCTTCTAATTTGTCTGCCACATCTCAACATGATAGGACCTATTCCATTTGGTTGGATTTGTTACAACTGGTCTAATGGTGGTGGTCGATTATGGAAGTCTAACAACAATAGTGGAGACACGTGGTCAAAAAAATGTGGTTGGAAAATGGTGGCAGAATTGTTGTGATTAGACAACGATAGTTAAAAGCAATGCTAGAATAGACAAAGGTCATCAAACAATGATGATTAAAATGCGGTGATCTATAATAGTGGTCCGGTGATATCAGTCTAATGGTGATGCTCGGGCGACAATGATTAGAATTTTGATAACAAAGTTCTCTCTAATTTTAATTTCGAGTTAAATCTTCAGCTTTAGCTCCTCGTCTCCCATCATACAGAGAATAAGGGTATACTTATAAATTTTTATAGTGACATTCTCTATAAATATATTTAAAATACTTATTAGATAACGCATATTAATCCCTTCAATTATAAATCATTTTCTCAAAATTTAAGCTATTACAGGAGTTTCTAATTTGAATCTATATTAACACGGTCAACTTAAAGTTTTTTTTATATGATAAAAAAATATAATTTGATTCCAAGTATATTTTTATGATAAAGATATTATTATTAAGTCAATTAAAAAAAATGTCGACAAAATTTCAAAATATAATATTTTTCACGTGCAACGAGCACCAATATTTTTAATATTATTTTAAAAATGGGCCCCAATAACCCATCCTCTGATCAAATTTGAACGGCTGAGATTAAATATTTCGGCATTGTGTTAATTTAAAAAAAAATAATTTAAATTTCGACTATCCGATGGCTCTGATTTATCAACTAACGGGATCCGAATCCATTTCCCAAAGAGATGTCTACCGTATTTCACGCTTAAGCTGCCCCGACAGAGTCGTATAAAACTGGGCCCGAGCACTTTCTATTCCCCGTACCACGTGTCGATTATCCGTTGGTAGATGGTTCCCTTAACATGGATCCGCGGATCAGGATAATTCCACCAGCAAGGGGACAAAAAACGAGATCTTTTGTCCCCATAGAATCGCTCGGTTGCTTTCTCTCAAATCAAATCAAATCCGTGTGAATTCTTGACAAATAGGCGAGATTTTGGGCTCTTATGCGATCTGAATTCTCGAGGAAGTGGAGTGATTTGGATCACTTCCGTTCAGACATTGCTTTCCACGATCTGCTATTTTTTTTCCTGGAGTTTCTGCTTCCGTAATTCAGCTCTTCGTCGTCTTCTTCTTCGTTTCTACTTACTAAGCTGACCTGAATCCGGCTATTGAGTTGAGAAGACGTTGGATTTGTGATGGCCGTAGCTTCTGAATCGCAGTTTCATGTTCTGGCTGTGGATGACAGTCTCATTGATCGAAAGCTGATCGAGAGGCTGCTCAAGGCTTCGTCTTTTTTAGGTATTGGTCATTTGATATGATGGGAATTGGGAATGGAGAGACCTAATTTTGGTTATTTTTATGTGTTTTCAGTTCAATTTCGTCTTTACTTTGATGGTTTCTTTGTTTCCATTTTCCCTTTTCAGTGACCACAGTGGATTCTGGAAGCAAGGCTCTGGAGTTTCTAGGTCTTCAACGGAATGTGAGCATCAAATTCTCTCTTTCTCTCTCATAAATTGGGATTTGAGGGAATTCGGGGTGCTGATTTATGGTTTTTTTTATATAATTTTAGGAGGTTGAGGTGAATATGGTGATCACAGACTACTGTATGCCTGGAATGAGCGGGTACGATCTGCTTAAAAGAATAAAGGCAAGTTTTTTTTTAATCTTCTAAAGTTCTCTTGTTCATATCCTTAAATTGATTAGTTATATTCATGTATTTGATGTTTGAGGCTGATGGAGAAGGGTTTGTGAATTATTGGTTCAGGATTCATCAGCTTTAAAGGATATCCCAGTTGTAATCATGTCATCTGAGAATGTGCCTTCCAGGATAAATAGGTAGGAACTTTATACTATTTGAAAAATCCTCTGAACTTCATTTAATTTATCAAATTCTTTCATGATTGAGAACTTGAGTTCTTTATTTTTATGATTTTTTGTTTGAGATGTGCTTTGAATCTCCTTAAGGAGATAATCAAGTAAAAGGAAAGCCATGCCTCAGCAGATAATTGAGGTGTTTAGTGCTTCAGCAGATTATTGAGGTGTTTAGTGCTTCATTGGTTGCTCTTGACTGTGAAAATCTCAAAGAAGCAACTTAGTAAGTTGCTTTCTTTTTTCCTTGGTTGGAAAATATTTCTGATTGACCTGCTCTGCTTTCACCATAATTATGGAATGTCTGTCTGGTTTCAGACTAGTTTTTGATTTGGTAAGGATTAAATATGTAGCTGTAAATTTCTTTATTTAGCTCTCTGAATTAGCTAAACTATTTAGCTTGTCTGCCCAAAGTAGTTAAGATAAGGCTAATGATGGCTTAATCCTATTCTACTTGCCATTTGGTTAGGATAATCCCTATGGTTTAGTGAGTATTAACATCATCCCTGATATCAAACACTAATGCTTAGCTTGCTGCAATTCTGTTGCTTCTGCTATGTTGTTTGAAATAATATGTTCATAGTTCACACAAAATAAGAGCTATTTTTATAAATCAGTTCATATGCTCTTGAAGTTATAGAGAAGAAGATGCACTTTCAAAATGGTGAAAAAATGAAGCCTAAATCTTATGCATGCTAAATATACTGAATATGTTATACCACAGATTTGCCTTACTCCTTCAGAAATCAATTCATATTCTCATCAAGTCTTAGAGATGGTGTACTTGCAAAATGGTAAAAAAAATGAAATTTAAGGCTTCTTTTGGGTCTGCTTTCTTATTGTTATAAGGCTTCATTCGGAACAATTTTTTATTGTTTCACTTTTCATATGGCAATCATAATTTTTGTTTGATCATTACTTTTTCACAACTTTTAATAAAGTTGTGTTAAGAAATTGCTTTCTATAGACACTTTAAAAGAACTGATTTCGTACGATAGCTTTGCAATCACTTTTATAAAAAGTTGTAACCATCCCAAACGGATCCAAAATCTCATGCATGCTAAATGACCGTGTTTGAGCAAAGATTTCCTTACTCCTTTAAAATTTTCAAGTTTATTAGACTCTAATCTTCATATAAGTTGATCTAATCTACAAATAAATTGCCACAAAGCTATTAATTGCTTATTGCTCGTTCTTTTTTCATTATTTTTCCTTCAAGGTGAGATCCTAGTCACAGATTACATGATATATGCTTCTACTTATTGAGAAATTAATACCTGGACAATGAATGTGTGGAACACCACCCATCAAATCAAGAGCTGACATGTCACATCTATATACAGTTATGCATAGTTATGTACAAACCCCTTATTAATTGAGTGCACATTTTTGCATCTTTCTCCATCTAAATAATTTCTTCAGTTTTTCCTTTTAATAGTGAACAATAAATGGTAAAATATGTGACTCAAGCCCATAAACTTGGAGAAATGACCTGGAGAAATTATTACATGCAAAGTCCAGATGTATTTAGAATCCAATCAAGTTGTGCCATGCGGCTTGTATACAGGCGACATGTCGCAATCTGATTGGAGTCCGGATGCGAGCTACATCCGGACTCTGCATGTAATAATTTCTTCCTATTTAGTCTTCAAAAGCATATATGCTTGAACTTTCACTAATTTCTCCTACTTATTTACTTGAACTTTGAAGTTTAAACTACCCTACCTCTTTAGTGTTCAAAAGCATATAGAAACTTGGCTGTGAGCTGTATCAGATCTGAGAATTGGAATAAAGGAAAAGTCATGTCTTTTCTATGATCTTTATCAGATTTTATTCTGCCTTTATGTGATGAAATGAAATGATGTTACTCATCACTTGACTCTCCTTTCTGTTCTAAATATTCTCTAAATCCATTTTCTTTTCCTTCTCATGATGGGTAATGATCATAGATGCTTAGAAGAAGGAGCCGAGGAATTCTTACTAAAACCAGTAAAGCTATCAGACATGAACAGGCTCAAACCTCACATACTAAAATGGAAATCCAAAGATCAAAAGCAGATTATCAACAGCAAAACTGATCTCAGCAATAGCAACATCATCAAAAGAAAATCAATGGATGAGGGGCTTTCTTCCTGCATCAATAAATGGATAAGGGAATTTCTACTAAAAAGAAGAGGTCCAGATTCTCAAGTAACAATGACAGAACTTGACAGGGTTGTGATATTTGAGAATTTCTGTATTGGTCCCACAATAAATCTGAGAGCATTGAAATTTCCATCTTTTATGATCAGTCGCCTTCCATTGATTTCTTTCTTGATTATTTTACTGTTTTTTTGGTTGTTTGTAACAGGGAAATCTACAAACTTACATTTGTTGCATTCAATTTTGATGTGATTAGGAGATCTTAATCTATTTTTGTGCAAAATTTGTTGTAAGTTTGATGTAGGAGAAGGAACTGGATGCCTTTAATATATTTTGCATTATTGATTCCTTTTTTGCTTCTTTGTTATTTGAAGTCCAAATCTACTTTTTGATCAAGAGTGTAAACAAGTCGATCTGAGTTCGAGTAAGCTCTAGCTTGAGCTCGAACTTATTAATTAATTGAGTTCAGGCTCGATTTGGAGCTTAATTCTATGAGTTAGAGCTGACTTAGTTATAACGAAATAGAGAAAATAATTATGATTTAAATAGTTATTGTAAAAGAATTATAAATAATAAATAATCATTTTATAAGAAAATGAGATATAAGTTTTGAATATTTTTAATAGCTTTATGCTTGAGCTTAAATGCTATTATATTTTAAGTATATTTTATTATATTATTTTTTAAACAAATCGGCTCGTAAGTTGATGAGATCAGTCTATGTTAGCTCAAGTTTAACTGGTTAGCTATTTATCGAGTCAAGATTGAATGAGCTCACGAGTTGGCTTAATTAATTTACACTCCTAATTTTGATCAATTGAAATTTAACTTTTTAAAAAACTAATTAAGTGCATGTTTGGAAAATAAATGACAATTTTAATATTATTAGTTAAATAAAGAGTTTTTCACAATTAGATACTTTAAAATATGGTATATAAATTATTTGATTTTATATCAAGAGATAAAATTATAATATTCATTATAATTTAAAAATATATATATTTTTAGAATAAATTCACAATTAATTTTATAAACAATTGCAATATTGCAAAAATGACCCTAAACCAAAAAAATTATTAGTAAATCATATTAGTTAGCTACCCTAATTAAATAATATTGATCCACCAATCTTATATATCTTAACTAGAAAGGAATTTGAAGATGCTCCCATTCTTAACAAAAGATAGATTTGCTTACATCATATTATCTCATAAAGATTATGTAGAAAAAATAGTCAACTTGAGATAATTATTTTTTAAAAGAAAAATTACGCATATAACTCTCATATTTTAATCATTTATAAAATTAGCATTCATATTATTATTTTTTAATTATCAAAGTCATATTATCGCACGTACCACAATTAAATAAAATCACATTAAATAAAATTTTGTTAAATAAATAATTTAAAATGCCCATATCATTATTTGATAAAATTACAAACACATGCACTAGGGCATATATGAAAATCCTTGGGGGCCCATTGGTAATTTTACTTCATGTAAAAATAAAATAAAATAAAGGTACCTGTAGTCCATAAATAAATTTTTTTTATTAAATAGGCATAGCATTGGGACTTAAGCCCCTAAGAAATAAATAGATCCTCTCATATCTTGCAAAAGTAGTAAGATCTGAGGTCTTCAAACCTTTCAAAGTTCATGATTGTGCTTTAAGACCAATAAAAAGAAGAAGAACGTGGCTTTTGTTTTTTGATATTTAATAAAAAAGGAAATAGTATATTCTTTAATTATAAATAAAAAATAATAATGTATTAAAATGATATAGCATTACTCTTGTTGCGTCAAGGAGTATTCGCGGCGGTAGATAAATATAAAGTTTATCGTCTTAGTGTTGTACGAAAATCTGGCACGCAATCAGATAAGGAGAGAGGGTCTAGCATTTATGAGACACCAAGATTTTTACGTGAAAAACCCTGTAAAAGGGAGAAAAACCATGGGGCCTAGCCCAGTTTGAACGAATCCACTAGTATTCGCAATCGATTACAAATGAGGCCCTTCCTTGGGAGAAGGCCTTAGCTTGATGTACATCTTATGGAGTACATTACATGATGTAAATACAAAGAGCTATTATCGACGTATTCGCTTTGTTAGAAGGACTGCAGTCGGTGGACGACGTAGGTCAGGAGGACCGTAGTCAGCTAGCGACGGAGGACTGTAGTCGGCGGGCGACGTAAGTCAGGAGGACCGTAGTCGGCTGGCGACGGAGGTCGGAAGGACTGTAGTCTGACGACGAAGATCAGTAGGACAGCGTCAGGTAGAAGTCCAACAATGGAAAGAAATTCATCTTCGCATAGACGTCCAGCGAAGTATGATAACCGGTAGAAGTCTGGCGTCGGGTAGAAACTTGGCGAAGAGTGAAGGTCCTACGTCGGATAGAAGTCCAACGTCTTTGGTGGCAGAGGAGAACTTCGGCTTCACTTGGGCGGAGTTTCGGCGTCACGAGGGAACTCTCTTGTAAATTGGGAAGAATTTCAGCATCCCATGGAAGTTGGGCAGAATTTTGGCATTCTCCCGAATATCCGGCAGAGTTCCGGCGTCTTCAGGCGGCAAGAAGAGCTCCGGCGGTGGTCGAGGAGGTGAGGAATCTCCTTTTCCCCTTTCTCCTCTTCTTCTTCTCTCTCTTCACTTGAGTCCTCTTGGTGTAGAATGAGGGCTCTATTTATAGTTTTTCTGGAGTGGCATAGCCCGTAAATAGGCGTGAGATCAAGGGCGAATTGGGAGTGGTTTGAATGGACAGCCGATATCGAATCCTTTGATCATGCATCGTTCGTTGGTCATTTGAAGGCCTTAATGATATAGGAATTTGATGATCTTAGGCTCGTTGGATTCGTCTCGTTGAGCCGTTCGATTCGAGTATAAGCTCGTCAAAATCGGAGACCGTTTGGTAACTCAAATTGCGGTTTGAAACTTCCAACAGCGCTTTGAGCTCTTGATTTGGACTCATTTGGGCTGATCTTGGTGTCGTTGGGTTCGTATTTCCGAGACGCTCAGTTTGATTATAAGCTTGACGAAATCAAAGTTTGGGAGCTTTCAAATTTAATTACTCAAGTTTCCAACTAGCTTTTGCCTCGAGATTCGTGCCCGATCAAGTTAATTTTGTGATGACGTATCAACTCTTTTAAAAGATAAATTATTCTATGCGGAAGCCGAACCGTCTTGAGGTAAATCAGAGTGTGTCACGTCTTTCGCCTCCAGAAGGCGTCCGTATCTGCACAAAATAATTTCACCTTTTAGAAAGAGTATTTTTGAAGTCCTCTCAACAGCTAATATTTTAGATAATATAAGAATGATAAAAAAGATGCTCTCTTAATGAAATTTTGATGAATTAGAAGGCATTCTCTAATTTAGGCTATTATATTACGGAATTTTGTTTGCATGTATTGTGTTTTTTTTTTTTTTTTTTCAAGTTGGGTTCTATCTAGGAGTGTAACTTGTAAGTTAGCCGAGCCAACTCGTGAGCAAGCTCAAACTCAGTTTGTTAGTGATCTTGTGAGTCGAGTTTATCGAGCCACAAGCTTAGGATCGAGCTCAAGCTCAGGTTCTAATTTGTTGAGACCTTGCTTGTTGGCTTGCGAGCTCGCAAAATTAGGTAGATATTTTGGGGCATAAAAGCTGCTATTTATTAATTTATGATATTTATGGGTAAACTCAAGTTTTTTTTTAAGTTATATGAATTTAAAAATATTCAAAAATCTGAGAGGATTGCATTTTTAATGTAATTAATAGTAAATACATCTAAAAAATATAAAATTTGTTGTTCTCCAATGGAGTTTTTCTCCAAGGTAAAAGCAAGACCTAATTTTATCTTCACACTATTACTTCTCCTAAGTGAAAATTTGTTATTTGTCTTGTCGTTGAGCTCGTCAATCCTTCTCTTGGGCTCATGAAGGGACTTCGCTCGACTTCTTGCGTGAGCTCCCATCGAGCTTGAGTCGAGCTCTCAAGCCTTCGAGTTAAAGGATCAGCCAAGCTCGAGTTAGAGTTCATTTTTCGCGCTCGACTCAAGATCGAGCTGATTTTTTAACCTACAAGTCGATCTCGAGAATGTCGTGAATCGAGCTCAACTCAACTTGTTTACACCCCTAATTCTATCACTTCTTCAATAAATTAGTTTTTTTCCCTTCTTTCCAAGAAAATATTATCCTTCCATAACAAATATTTTTAAGTTTTTTATGGATTATATATCATTTTATTGGACTAAAATTTCATGTAATCTTACATAAAATTAATACCTCCACAAAATAATTTTTATTTTCCAACAATAAATTAAAATTTAAACATCTAACAAAAATAAATCATATTTCTTTTTTCAAATAATTATATAGAATACAAAGCTTATTGCATAGCTCATGAATTTCTCTTCATGATTTACATTAATCAACATTCCAATGCATTAAAATAATTTCATATTATATGGCTATTATTGGGAATAATTTCCTTCATTATATTTGAAATAAATGTGAACAAACAAACTACAATAGCCTTTTTCAATGATGCAAAATAAGTCATCTCAATGAATAAAAGTGGTTCCTATTATTATGGATTCCAATGTTTTTTATTTTTATTTTTGAGAGATCATATAAATAAATTAAATAAAACTAATAAACTTAAAAAATAAAAAATTAATGAAAACTCGTTGTAAAAAAAGTATTTAGTTAAATTAAATGTCTTATTTTTAAATTTAAAATTAGATATTTTGAAAATATTATCATTAAAATTTTATTATAATAAAATATAAAAAAATAAATTTATGAACTTGGACAAACTTATTATATTGAATTCTAGATGAACTAGTAACTTATCTTAGTTATTCTATTCTATAGATTATAGGAAAAATATAAGATTATACTCATATCTATATTGAGAATACTAGATGAAAATGAGAACAAAAAAGAGAGAGAGAGAGAATGCTAGAGTGAGAAACTATAAAATTTTGATAAAATGATCTTGAGTACAAAATGGTTTAAGCTAAGCTCAATTCTTGACTAAACTATTTATATATTTGGATTGGGCTTGCGCGTTATAGAATTAGTCACATATATGATTATACTGTATATAAGAGAAAATATAAGTCCGAGTATATCTAGTTAACTTTAAGGGAATTTTGACGTTCCCATTAAAGAAAAAATAAGATATTATTCAAAATTTGTATAAAATAATCAAAATTTATTCAACCAGTAAATAAATTTTGACATGATTAATGAAGGGTCGAATATACGTTCGATTAAGTATTCAAACAAATCCAAATAAGATATTATTCAAATATGATTTAAATAAGACATGTTTCATAAAATTAATAAAATAGTTTATTTGCATGATCGAATAAGATTTTAATATTAAGATAAATAATTTGTGGTAATATAATGATTACTAATCACAATTGCATAATCATTCACAATGGGATACCAGGATCAAATAAAATTCTTGTAAGATAGTATAATCACAACAATTATAACACTATAGTTCAATAAAGAAGAGGTAAAATCAATAAACTATTGTGTATATATAACACTATAGTTCAATAAAGAAGAGGATCAATAAAGAAGATTATTGTAAGAGGTATAATCACACTATTATTAAATTATTGTGTGTATATATATATATATATATATATAATGCATCCTCAAAATTTATTTTGATCGGGCATGAATCTCGAGGCAAAATCAAGTTGAAAACTTCTGAAATTAAAATTGGGACCATCCAAACTCCGATTTCAGCAAACTTATATTCAATCTGAACGTCTCGAAACTACGAACCCAATGACACCAAATTCAACCCAATTTGAGCCCAAATGAGTCCAAATCAAGGGTCAGAAGCGTTGTTGGCAGGTTCGAACCACAATTTGGCTTCCAAACATAATGTGCTTATAACGAATCGAGCGGCTCGGCGAGACGAATCCAATGAGTCTAAGATCACCAAATTCCGACCTCTCTAAGCCATTCAAATGTCCATCAAATGGTCCTTGATCAAGGGATTGGCCCCTTATCCCTTCGACCTCCTCTTCAAATCCTTCCTCCACACCCTTCGCATGTACCTCATCAAAGGTTGGGTCACTGGCAAATCCCTTCTCGCTTTCTTCCTATTGCTCCTCTTTCTCATCATCCTCTCCTAATATGCTTCATTATAAAACTTAACATAAAGTGGATTAAAGCATCCAATTTATCTTATAATCTTATTTAACTATTCTCCAATCTTATTTGAGAACTTCTTCACTCATGAATAATGATAAGGAGAGCTTCATGTTTTCCTAGGATATTATGAATTGACTTGTAGCTAATTATATTTTCGATGTCTTCCTTGCTCTCTCATCTCTAATAGGAGTGCTTGATTTCATTTGTATAATTCTAATTATGATAGGTTTAGAGAGAGAGAGAGAGAGAGAGAGAGAGAGAGAGAGAGAGAGAGAGAGTAAATGGGACAAATAGCTCTCTAACACCGTATAGTAGCCTTCTGATAGCCTAAACACTTGTAGTAGTCCTCTGATAGCCTTCCACTTGAACTTGTAACGAGTTGAAAAATCTTTCAAAAATTAATCCGATCATAACAATAAGCTCTATAATCCAGTAGGTAATATTCTTCCCTCAAATGTTAAATAAAATAGAGTACTGACCATTCTCATCATTATAATCATGCTCAATAACAATTGTTGGATGAGGGCACTTGAGAATTATGTTTTTGTAGCTTCAAAGAAGTAAACAAAGGGAGATAGCCTCCGCTTCGACTATAAGGTCATTAGCCTCAATTTTCAATTGTTTTCTCTATAATCCTTAGCTCTATGTAAGACACTACGAAGATTTTTCTAAAATATCGATTATTCAAAGATTATTAAGATCATTCGAACGTTTTAATGACTATTCTAATAGAAAATGTGGTTGAAAAAAACTCTAATACTCTAATTAGCATGCAAGAAATGACTAATGATTTCAAGATTTTAAAACCTAAAGAATATTTTGAGTCCTAAAAAATAACCAAAAAATATTATTAGAGATCATCATCATAATTCTTACCATAGGTTATAATTTTATTTATTTAAAAATAATGATATTTTTGTCTAAAATAAATTGTTAAATATATTTTAAAAAATAAAATATATCTAAGAGTATGTGAAATCAAAATTCTCAATTAATTTAATTTAATTTAATTTTTTGCTGTTAACCTACGGAATATGGACGGAATCATAGGATATTTTTTTGGGTTCTATATATAATATGAACAGCCACCGTCTACCACAAGACTCTTCACTGTTCCCTGTTTCTCTTCCCCGCCATTATGAGCTGCCTCCGCGCACCATGGGCCTCTTACCTCACTCCCAAGCTCTCCATCTCCAAAAGGTTCCAAAAGCCCCTCGCCTCCCCTTTCTTCTGCCTCAACTCCGCCTCCGACTCGCCGGAGCTGGTCACTACCGGCAGTCAAAACAGCCTCCGGCTCATCCTACACGATTCGCTCGAGTCGGCAGGGATCGATACGAGGCACGCGCGATCGGCGAGGGAAGAGTTTCGGCAGCAAGTAGCGCGGCTCACCAAAATCGATGCGGAGACTAGCATTACGATCAGTCGAGGGGCGGATCTGGCGCGCACGGCGCTGCACATCGCGGCCGAGGACGATTCGCTCGTATCTCATTCGTCGGTTCCGCTCCCGGTCGAGGCCTTTGTTGAGAGGCTCGATGATCTGTCGATGGAGTTTTGCTCCCTCTACTTGCCTCCATCGGAGGCTCCGCCTGAGGTCTTTCTTGGAAACCTAGATAGATTCTTCTATGTGCACAAGGTAATCGCCGTCTGCTCGTCTTGTGGTATTGTTATGATCATTGTGTCTGTTGTAAGCATTGCGCTGGCTTCTTCAATTCGATTTTGGATAACCAAATAGTACAAAGGTCATATGATAGAGTACAGTTGTACTGAAATGGCTATGTTTTTAATTTTAACTGTTAAGAAACATGCTCAGCTTACAATGCGTGGGTACTGAGCTTGTTTCACTGAGGAATCTCGCGCTCGCTCGTCCTATATTTTCTTCAAATTTTTATAGCCATGTCTCTATAAACGCGTCATAGGTAAAACGATAATAGGACTAATGTTATTCCCAGATTTTTTTTTGGGACATTTAGGCCATTTAAGGCAAACTCACACACACAACGCATACACATGGACTCGAACCTTGGACCTCTTAGTTGAAAGCCTAAGCTCTCAACCAATAGGCCAAGGAGAGTTGTGTGTTATTCCCAGATTGAGGATCATTATATTGCAAAATTTTTGTTCAAAACCCTGGAGATTCTGCACTCATTTAAACATCCAATTTTTAGCCTATATTTACTTTTCTTTGTTTAAAACCTTAAAGCTTGTTTTCTCATTCTTCTTCTATATTTCTCTTTCATTTGTCCCACCTCTGGGAGCTTCCTCAAGTGCTTTGCTATTTTGTTTGGCCAGGGCTTTTGCAGGACAGAGATGATGTCTGATGCAAGAGCGTTGTATCTTCATTCTGTAAATTCTTACCCTCACATCTTATTTAGTATTTATATCTTATTAATATTTTGAAGAGAATTGTCACTCACTGCATTTAAAATTAACCAAATGCTGCAGGTTTTGACCTGTAGGTCGGGGTCCGCTGTCATGCTATCACTTATTTACTCTGAAATGTTGAAAACACTACGAGTGTGTGGCTTTCTCGACTTCGATGCAGAGATTTACTACCCTAGTGATTTTTTTAGTCTTCCTAGTGGTTATCAGAGGCAGAAAAGTAAATTCTCAGATCAACCACATATTTTGACATCGAAGTCGTTATTAGTGGAGGTAAGATTTAAAAAAAGAAAAAGTTATTTTAACAATCCTCTTCAAACTAAATTCATGATGAACTTGGAGGCACTCAAATTTGGACATTGGATGCTAGTCTGTACTTATACATGTATCTCTGTTCATACACTGATAAACAATGCAGAATTTAGGCAACTAGTTTTAATCATAACTTTCTACCAGTATCATAAAACCTCATTGTGAAGAAAATCAACATATGATGATAGTATTAGATACTTGGTTTATAATTAGTTGACCCATACATTGCTAAATCTCACGGTTTTATATTTTTGGGTGCAGCTTTGTGGGCAGTCATTCATCCTATGATTGTTATTACTAGAGCAAATTTGACTGCCACACCAAAATCCACCTTGAATATTTGGTCCAATTATTGTATTGCCCAATATGATGTGATACCGCATGCGAAGGAGCTTCTTAAGAAAATTAAAAATGATTGACAATGGAATTACAATTAAGAGCTTATTGAAATAACAAGTAAATTCATTAAAGAACCTTAGTCTTTGACTTGCTTAGGCGAAGGAGACAGCAGCTGTGACAGCAGGGACAGCAGTTTGTTTTGTAGAAAACTTGGGAAAACCACTTGGAAGACTTGGGAAAGTCCTGGGCAGCAGTTGGGAGGCCTTCTTGGACCCCTTCCTTGCTGATTTTGGCTTTCCTGGACTGGTGACAGCAGCCCGGATTTGTCCACTCAGCTGGGTAGTAGGTTGCAAGAGAGCAGCCAGTGATTTGGGAGAGGAGGGTTTAGCCGTGAGCTAGAGGGAGAGGGAATACTTTAGAAAACTGAAATAAATTTCAGATTCAAGTGGTTTTGGAGGGAGTAATTTGGAATTTGAATCCCAAACTTTGATTGCACTTAATCCCTTAATGGAAAGAATTAATGGGGGGAAGCCCAATATGGGGGGCGGCGGTTTCATTAGAGGAGGGAGGGGGTTTTAAAACTCAAAACCTGAAATTAATTTCAGGATTTTAAGTGAAAAGAGAGGGAACTTAATTTGAAATTTGATTTCAAATTAAGGAGTCATTAATGAATTAATTGGAGCATTAAAGAAGCAATCAAATGGGGGAGAAAACCCACATGGGGCCGGCGGCAAGGTGAGAGATGGAGAGGGAGATTAGTGGGATGAAGCTTCCAATTTGGATTGATGACGTGGCAATATAATTAAAGACTCCAATTTAAATTAAATTGAAATTGGAATTCGTCATGAAAACTTTTCTAAATTGGAAATCCCAATTAGGAAAGAATTTGAATTTTGAAATTCAAATTTCAAATTTGTAACTTGCGGAAGGAGGGATTGGATGGGTGGGGAAGGTCGCCGGCAAGGTGGCCGGCCGGGGCCGTGGGATTGGCCGGCGGCGGGCTTCCAAGGGGCGGCGGCAACTAGGGTTGCGAAGAGATTTTCTTGTGGTGGAGGAAAAGGACGATGGAGGTGAATACGAAGGAGAAGATAGAAAACCTAACCACAAGCCGCGGACTCTTCCAACGACTGGTGGGCCTTGCGATTTGCTCCCCTTGAGCTCTCTCCCTTCTCAAGCCCTCATGTAAGAAGAAGAAGTAGAAACACAAATTTTTTTTCATTCAAATCTTCATTAGCTATTACAAGAGACAAGACCCATATATATAGGTCTCAAGTATACATGAAGAAATAAAGACTAAATTGCCCTCAGGGCCCCAACATGACTCAACTCAACATAAGGGTACAAAAGGAATACATAAAATAAAATGCATAATAACTAAAAATATAAGCTCTGAATCATGGCCGTCGATCTGCGATGCTTCCGGCGATACACCTGTTTGAACCTTGGATCGATGTCCTCATCACAATAACTTCTCTTCCATTTTTAATGTGGATTTGTTTGATTCCTACACCTTTCTGCTAAAAGTCTGACGGGAGCTGATTCTTGTTCAGGGCTCTGCTCATCATTTCTTGCCCTCTTTTGAGTTGTGATATCATAGGCCACCACCTTCAGCTTTGCTCATACTTGAACCAAATATTTTAGCAGTGGCCTAGCTCTGGTATCAATTGTAATGACCTAGCCAACATACTTTGAGAGTTTGAGGTGTTATCCATTTTGACCTAGCTTGTCCATACCAAACTACACTTAATAGTTTTATCCTTTTGGATGCAACTTCCTAGAAAGTCAATTACCTTTGAGTCCTAAAACATGAGCATGCGTAGTTGTGGAGTTCTCAAAAAAAAAAAAAAGTCAAATTGCATATATGGTCTACAGTTATATACCTCAATAATCCTTCCTCTTTTTTCAATGTGAGATTTTGTGCATTTTTGCATAACCCCCCCCCCCCCCCCTCCTCCCCTTTCCCCCCCCCCCCCCCCCCTCCTTTTTTTTTTCCAAGAAGCTTTCTAGGAGCTTCTCTTTGTTTAGACATTTGTCCTGGTAATCACTCCCTGTCTTTTTAGAACCAAGCTATTCGGACTTGATATGCCACTTGGTTGATTTATCAACCTTCATACTAGTTCTCGTCGAGAATGACTCTCTTAAAATAGTTATTAGAGATTTTTTGATGTCGTATTTGTTACTTGTTGTGTATGGAAACTATGTATAGACTCTTAAATAGTTCTACAGTTGTAGAAATTATATTTGGAATTTATTTTGTCAAATCCACTATAAATCCTCCACACAGCTACTGTAATGTGTATCATTGTAGGATATTTTCATATTCTATAAGAAAATAGTATATTTTTCCTAAAGCAGATTATAGAAAGCGCTTTGTAGTATATGTTTTAGATTTTCCCAATCGATAAGAACAAATTATAATTCCAAACTTTAGCCTGTAAATCCACCCGATTGAAGGACTGGGTCATCAGATCTTCTTGTAATGATCAATATCTGGACAATTATAAAATACTAAATTTAGAAAGATGGTGTGAAGACATGAAGATGTATAATAAATAACTAACTTAGGTATGTAATAGATTTTAATTCAAGGAACATTGAATCTCAAATTATAGATAAATAAATTAGGATTTGTATGAATTTTTGGTATAGTGAGATGAAATAAAAATAGATTTGACACCTTAAAATGGCAGTTGCATATTTCTAATTTAGTCAAATATTTCCATCTGTTTTATTCCTGCACGGTTTTTTGAAAGGACCCTTATTAAATTTGATAAGTTAGCATCCCAAAACCAAAATGATGCTAAGGTAATATGTATATATCATAGGTGTGTGAGATAGATGTACATGCTTAAAAAGCAGTCACTGGAGCAGTGATGGAGGCTTGTTTCTGGCAGCTCTTTTGATTACAGCCAACTTTCAACTCTTTTTTTGCATAGCCATTTCTCAGAGCTGAACATGTTTTCCTGGTTTGTCCAAATTAGTCAAATCCCAGAGAACCAAGCTTGGCTTTCCCTGGTCAGACACACATGCGCAACATGCGCTCCAATTGCTAACTTGATCCAACTTGAGGCCTGGACCACCTGCCAGCCAGTATAACTATTTTGCCTTGCTAAAACTATGGTTAATATGGACTTACGCTATACTGTTACCTTGATTCCTTGTCATTGTTTATTCATTGGTTCTCTATAAAGAAGCTATTTGTATGAATAAGTAGTAATAACTTAAGATAGGGTTGCTATCAATCTCATCTCAAGCTAAGCCAAATCTGTTTATAGGATGGCTCAATTCAATTTTGTTTTGAGACAAGTATAACAATTAACTTCAATTCGCATAATTATGTCCATATGCATTCAAAGATACATGAATATACATTTTGATTTGATCAAGACACATAGCTTGTTAACTTTGACCCGAGCTCAATTCAAGCCAAAAGCTGATCCGATTTTCAATTGATCTTCAAACCGAAGCTAAACTCATAGCCACACTTTTATAGCCATTTGCATGCGTAACAAGATTGATTTCCTCCTCATCTGTTAATAAGTTTTATTTTTATCATCTGTTTACAATGAAAGGCCAAACAATATGATGGACCGGTTCACCCGGTCCATCCTAGACCCGTGCGGGTCTATAGGAGGCGGGCGGACCGGCTGGACAAAATGGGGCCCACCCACTTAGGTGGGGGTAATTTGGGTATGTGAGGGACTTTTGGATTGTATGAAGGGGGCCATTAGGGTTTAAGGGGCCCACCCACTTAAGTGGGGGTAATTTGGGTATGTGAGGGACTTTTGGATTGTATGAAGGGGGCCATTAGGGTTTAAGGGGCCCACCCACTTAAGTGGGGGTAATTTGGGTATGTGAGGGACTTTTGGATTGTATGAAGGGGGCCAGTAGGGTTTAGTTGGAGGCATTATGAAAAGTGTATTCTCTTTCTAGTTTTCTTCTTCTAGTTTCCTTCTTGTTCTTTTCTAGGGTTTTCTTGTGGGAGATCTTGTCCTTCTTGAAGTGGACAAACTTATCTTGTTTTCTCTTGACTTTCTAATGCAAAGGTTCTTGCTTTTCATCTCAACCCTCTTGTGATTGTTTCTCTTTGCTTTTGGTGGAGAAATTCCTCATTTTTTGGGGAAATTAGGGCAAACCGAAATTGTGGAACCCTAGGGCGTATCACAATATGAGTAGAATTATTAAGTCAAGATGAACGAAATCTATTGACACAAGAGATCATATTGCAGTGTTTATGTACCAAACAATATGAAAAGTATGCTGGTAGATAAGATAGATTGAACAAGAATTTGATGGTTTATCAGGATTAAATGCTTTAATGTGTTGCATCAAATGATTTTTACGTTTAACAGCCTCTTCCAAGTAAGATTGCAAAGCTGAGGCATATCTTTGATGGGGTATGGAATATGGTTAGAGTTTGCATCAGGGAAATAATTAGCTCAACAATACTTTGTATGCTTGGATAATTTCTAATTTTGTTTTGTACTTTTGTCATTCAACATCCCTGTTCTGGTGTTTACAGAGTTGTGCAATGATTTTTTGTGCAGCTCACTGAGCATCTGTTGTTATTTTCTGATTCGTATTTTTATGTAGATCTTAAGAAATTTGAAGGATGCTTTCTGGCCATTCCAGTATGGCCATCCAAGTAGTTTATTTTTAAGAGCAGCATATGCTGCAAACCATGTGTTTGCACCTATCATTTCTGGAGAGAGTAATTCCAAGTCATATGGAGGGCTTGAGATGGCATCCGCCAAGGCCGCTCAACATAGGCTGGGGCGTGGAGTATGGACCAATGCTCGTTTTGGAGATATGAGACGTGCATTGGCAGGTAAGTGAATGTTTTTCTTCTTTAGTTGTTCTGAGTATTATAGATTTAGACTACATGTTTTTATGCCTTGCATATGTATTTAGCGATAATGAAGGATCACACCTTCAGGGTAGCAAGAGAAGTAACTGAATCAAACTGAGAAGAATCTTTTTGTTAAGTCAGACCATTTTTGTGTTTGCTCAATCATTTAGACATTTTTCATGTAGTGTTATAATTTATGTATTGGTATGTAATGCCCTTATTTGTCTTTATTTGAATTGTCATAATTTTATGGGGATGCTAGTTTAAGACACAACAAAAAGGAGGGTGAATTGTAGGCACAAATTTTACACTTTAGAATTTTCTTACAAAATTCAACCAATCCAATCTCACACAATCAAACATTATGTGGAAGCTATATAAGTAATCGCATAGAACAAAAGTAATATATTAACAGAAGCTTTGTGCAAAAGCTAAAAATAATACAAATAAATAAAATACATAATTTAATGTACACGTATTCAAACTAAGATATTACTAATTTTTATAGACTAATACAAATGAGCATCTAAGTGATAAAAACCACAATCTAAATATAATACACTCGCTAATATTAGAAAACACATATTTATAGTTTTATATAACCCTACAAGTTATATCACACATGATAATTGTAGTGTAGGTCAATAATTACAGAAGATATGATAAGCTATAATATTAACAATCAATCTTAAGCACAAGATGAATAATATGATACTCAAATATAAATAAAAGACCTTATTATTAATTCATTTAATCTTAAACATATAATAACACAAACTTGTAATGGGTTAAGGAATGATTAAGTTAAAATTAGTGATTGAAATATAAGTATATTGGTTTAAGTTGGTTTTGCTGCACAAACTTATCAAATTAATCTTATAAAATACTTAAACACTAGAACATGTGCATTTGGGCTTTGAAAGAGTCTCATGCGATGAGGAAAAAATAAAGGTGTAGGTTGTACCAACCTAGTGGACCGAAATGATAATAAAATTTTATGCTCTGTTCATAAATGCATGCGATCCATCAATTCAATGATCAAGGAAATTTTGATGGGACATTATCATACATCAACAATATATCTTTGGAAAAATAAAGTACAAAGTAAATAGTCTAAACATATATAATAAGCATTACTTTCTTTATATATTATATTTTAAGTTTGGTTAGGTAAACCAGTTATATATTATAAATCTGGTCTATATTATAAACTTGGTCTATCCAAACATTATAAATACCTCACTTATTGTAAGACAAGGATATTGAATGAAATAATTTATGGTTTCTCACTTTCTAGTCTCTCTTCCTCTCCTTCTTCTTTCTTAAGGAGTCCACACCTACTCAAAAGGTGTCTTCCCCTTGTTGATGTAGATCAAGAAGCATAACCAAAATTTTTTATCTCAGTAAACTAATTTCTCACTTCTCAAAAGAGGAAGGCGAGTGTAATGAGGGGAAGTTATGAAAGAGACAAAATTGCCCCTTCCCCATAGATGATTGGAGAGCCATACATGTGTTAGCACGAGAAAATATTCCATGCTTGGAGTATGATGTTACTAACATTATGGGTGAAGGCACACAAAGGATCAACTCCAATCAAGCTTAAGTGTGGCTGATTATATGGCCAAACCTAAGCTTTACTAAAGGATGAACTCTTCTTGCATAGTACTCCCCTGATGAGCATCGCTGTTGAGCACTAGGCTTGCACTTTTTCTTTGAGTACCACTAGTTGGACAAAAATGGCCAACTTCTGCTGGTTAGATATTAGTAAGCAACTAACCATAATCAATTACTTCCAACTAAACCCTTGTCCATTTTTCAGTGACTTGTAGTAGGGGAAGGCTCCCTCCTAGAAATCCTCATTAAGGATCGATCCTAACAACTAGTCTCTTACTGGGCAACTTGACCCAAATCAATGGTGATTAATGGCTACTACTTGCATGACTCACGGATGGGCAAGACCCAAATCAATGGTGACTACTTACTACTACTTTCATGACTTGACGGATGGGCAACTTGACCCAAATCAACGGTGACTACTGACTACTACTTGCATGACTAGACGGATCAAATTTGTTTGGGTATAAGAAGTGAGATTTAGTTGTGTATTGAACACAGGTCAAGAAAGATGGGTCAATGGACCCATTCAGCTTAGAGATTGTGATTGACTCAAGAATTATATTGCTCAACTGTAAAGCAACCAACTGGTCATTGTAGAAATTGCACCTGGGCAAGAACACTAAAAATAATTAGTCGTGTACAAATCCCAAATACACATCCAAGTGGCTAGTTGTAGAAACTTAAAATGGCTCCACGACCTAACCGATCTTTTTGTGCAAACTCAAAATGTTCAGCCTACTTCTCCAAAAGTTAGGCAATACAAGGAATGGCAGAGGACACATGGAACCTTAATGAAAAAAAGCTTCCATTATGTGCAAGAGGGACACATGTCTTACGTGCAACAGTGGATGATGCTAACTGCACTTGGAACACACTTTCATCATCTGCACACGCCTTAGACGATGAAGAGAGCAATACCCATGTAAGATTGGTGATCAGATCAACTTCTTATCTGAGCTGAAAAGCAATCCTCTTGAAATTTCCAATGGTGCATGCCAAAAGCAACACGACTTAGGAGCCTAACAAGGCATGAATGGGATTTTTCTCTCCTCTATGAAGAAAGCCATCATTTAAAGGTGCACTATGGCTGAGTTTGATCCCAAATACGATTATGGGTAAGTAGACATTAGTAATTAAAGCAATGCAATGCCTATCTTAATAAAAGTCCAAATTTTCTGGTCTAAGCATCTAATTAGTCTCATCCTCTTGAATTGTTTGGATTCACCAATCTCTTATGTTCAATAACTCTAATCTAAGTTTGGATTACAGCCCCACCTATTTTGATAATAACAGGTTTGATGTCATTTGGTGGTTCGATTATTATGGTGCACAAGTTTATAAGCTTTTATATTTTGTTTCTGCATCTCTACCTTCTAGTGTAGTTTGATATGTTTCCATTAGGAATTGTGAATCAAAAGGGGATTGAATTTGGGCTTGATAGATCGTTTGTCAATTCCATTTCCAATTGGAAAAACTTTAACATCAACCTATTTTTCAACAATATGATGTGAGAGTAAATCTATAGCCTCATGTGCATTCATAGTTTATTGGCGTGGAATGAATTCATATAGTAAGAGAAATGTGAAATCATCTATTTTTTGTTGGTCTCCGCAGACAAAATATCATTATTCTCTTAAATTACTTTTGACAGCTTGTGAGCGCCTAATCATACTGGGAACCGAGCTCGAAGAACTAAGAGATTATGCAGTCCTACTGTACCATTGTGGCCACTATGAAGACTGCTCGGAGTATCTAAAACTGTATCAAAGTGCACGGGTAACTGTTAACTCAAATGAATGAGCAGCAATTTAGCCTTAATAGAACTTTCATGAACTAAACACTGATGTTTTGAACTGCCGAGCAGATGTCAGCGCCATATGTAAGGGATGAATTTGAGGAAGACATTGTCAAGAAGCTGGAAGCTCGTGTCAATCTCATACTAGCTGAGAAAGGGTGGAGCAAGCAAACATTTCATGAAAGTTTTTGGAATAGCACTGAGCCATGGTAACTTCAATGCCTTCTTAATGTCTCTTGCAACAGCTTCCAACCTGCTATTTAAAGAAGACTAAGATTTTGTTTGGGACGGCTTTCTTACTGCTTCTTAAATCAACTTTTTAATACAAAATTTTAAAATTTTGAACTAAAAAACTGTTTTAGGAAGCAGTAAAAAAATCGTCCTAAACGAAACCTAAAACTTATGCTAACAAATAACCTGAATTTATTCTATTTGTATGGATAAAGTTAAGATGCTTAAAAAGTATCTCATGAATGTGTAATTAAAAGCATTGCCAAAAATAAATGTAATATTTTTTCGTTCCTTATTTCCCTTTTACTGTAGTTATTTGAAGGGGCTGAAAATTATGTTGTTGGTTTGTTGTGTACATATTATAGCGTATATTGCAAGGCTTGCTTTATATTTCCTGTAACCAAATATTTTACGATACGCGATCATTGGGAGAAAATTGAAACCTTAGCTGAAACTTTTTCCTTGTATTATTTAGATTGAATGATGTGGTTCTTAATCAACCATAATTTTATCATATGCATTGCTGAATATCGGCATTTGTAAATAAATTACATGTATCCGATCTTTTTAGATAGATAGCCTTCATTCAGTACGAAGTGTTGAGGGGTTTATCTTTATAGAGCAAAGCATTATATAACTTGATAAGTCATTAGAAAATCCACTTGATAAAATACAAATCTCGATGCTTAAAAACCTTTGGAATTGCATTCGGGGACAGCCAAACTTTGATTCTAGTAAATTTATAGTTGAATTGAATGTCTCAAAAAGGAGAACCCATCAACTCCAAAAGTGATTACTCAATTCCAAATAAGTCCAAATTAAATGTTTGAAGCATAGTTGAAAGCTTTATGAAATTAATTGGATGATCAAATGATCTTTAAATATTGTAACCTTGTAGTAAAATCAAGCATCTTGAGGATAAAGTCCAACGGATCTAAGATCGCTTAATTCCAATATCATTAATGTACTTAAATATTGAAAGGAAGGTCTAAATCAAAGGAGTCATATATGTTGTTCGATGGATTGCTTTGAGATTTTGACTAGATTTATTAAAATAACACTTTTACATAGACCTCCATTCCCTATATAAAGGGAGACCTTAATGTAGATTGCACCGAGAGGAGAGAGCCCAAAGGTTTGTAGGTTCCTAAACATTTACCAAATTGTTGTTCCTAAGCTATCATCATCATCATCGGACCACCACTTTTCAACAAGTGCCATCAGACCACAATCTCTATTTGAGATTTTTGTGCATAACTAAAAGTCTCTGTAATAAATTTTATCAAAGTATATATTATACTTTGAATGTGGTCGTAATGCTCAATCATATCATGGTGAATTAAATTTATGATCAGGATTTTAGAAACATATATATGATGGTTGATAATAAGGGCAAATGATGGAGATCAGTTAATTTGATATTGAAATAGAATATATGGATAATATGTATACACTCTTATACGATTTTATTACATTGATGTGAGTTTAAACAATTTTTATCGATGTTTTGATTTTCCCGCTTTATATAATTTTTCAACTAATTAATAGTATTGATACGATGACTATTTTAGTGATTCGACATCCGTACTGATTTTCTGATTTTTACATTGTACTGCTTTATTAGTTTATGTATTGCATTGTTTTACTCGTTACAGACTTTATTACTACTGCATGTACGTTTTACTTTTTTTTGTATTGATTCATGATCATATTAATGCTACTGTTATAATTTGACTACTAACATGCATATTGCTCTTTCGTCATACTTTGTGTTTAGTTGTAGGATTTGTTTACTTGTTGCGCTCTTTAGTTAATTATATGTGATTAAATAATTTTAAGTCAGGGCAAGAGAGGAGTGTGAGATTGACTAGGATCATTTAAGTTCATATTCTTGTTATTTTAATTATTCTATTGTATTAATGACAGAGTAATTGTGATATGATTGTATAGATCATGATTAAAATACATGATTTTTGAGAAAATGAATACAAATGTCTATATTGATGTTTTAATCGATAGTTTTATTTCCGTAAGTATTTATATTGATAATAGAAGTTATGTAGCTCTAATGGTTATATATTAAAAGATAAAAGAATAATTCTTTCAAATTAGATTATGGGACATCACAGTTTATCGGTGGCAGCTAACTTAGTTGTTAAAGAATGAAGAAGTAAAACTTCGCCTATATCAAATTTATGCTTTAACACTCAAATTCAAATTGCTATCATGAGAGTGCATTTAGGCTTTGCCTTATTCGAAATAAGTTGATCGTGTGTGGAAAAAGGTTTCAAAATTTAGGATGTCATAAAGTTTTGGCACCAACTTTTTGGAAACAATTTGGGTTGGTGTATTTTGACTTATATTTTGTTCAGAATAATTTTAATTTATTTTATCATAAGTTTAATATAATATAAATTGATTACTCATATATTATATTTATCTTAAAATTAATACAATGTCCGAGAGACTCAACCTAATTAATATTTTGTTTGGGACTAACTTTTTATTGTTTTCTAATTTTTTTTTTTAGAAAAAAAATATTTGAATAAAAATTTTTTGTGCTAAAAAATTGATTTAGAAAACAATAAAAAACTTTTCAAAATGAAGCCTAATATTGATCTGAATATTCTGGCAGCTTTTTTCTCCGAATTTCTTAAGTTCAGTTTAATTTTGATAATATATCATGTTTTTTTAATCATTGTTTGTTTTAGAAATAAAAAATATAATTACAAAACAATCTTTTGAAATGAATTTTTGGAGTAAAATTATAATTTGTAAAATATTCTTAAGAATGAAATAGAGATATTAATTCGATTCTATATCATATTATAAATTAAAATTATATTAAAACATTTGAAAAAGGAAATTAAATTATTAGTATTACTTGCTATTTATTATCTTAATTCTCATTATTAGCATTCATAATATCATAGTCAAAGTTTTTTAAAGTCTTAAACCAAGAGTGCGAGAAAGAAATAAGTAATGCTTAGTTGGCTAGGTTTAATGGATAAGCTTCCTAATCATTTCTTCTATAATTAACTTTTAGCTTAAATCCTTATTGTAAAAGAGAAGTACACTGTAATAAGTAATTTTTTTGTCTTATGTGATTCCCTTACAACTTTCAGAATTGGGAATTATTAGTTGGTGTTAACAAGCTTAATTCATAAAAATCTTGGAAGTTAGTATCAAAATTCTGAAATTAAATCTCTCTTTCATTAAATTTATGTATGCTCATCATTCTTAAGAAAATATGAATAGTTAGCATAGCGTGTAAATCAAGAGGTATTATTGTGGATCCCAATCCCCTTGAAACTAATGCTTTATTTGGAACGGTTTTCTTACTGTTCCTTAAAGTTAGTTTTTAGTACGAAAATAAAGGTTTACTTTAGGATGACTTTTGTACTGCTTCTTAAAATAATTTTACTATACAAAAACTTTTACTTTAAGAAGTAAAAAAATCATCTCAAATAAAACTTAAAATTTGTACTAAAAAATTATTTTAAGAAGCAGAAAAAAATCATCTCAACAGAAGCCTAAGAAAATAGGGGCTTCTTGGTTTCATGAAATCTAAGAACCAATCCTTAAAGTTCTGTTTGAAACTACAGATCTAAAAAAATTAAATGCTTATAAATATAATGATAGTAAAACGGTTCCTAACTTCTTTTTCCTGGATCTAGGCTAGAAATTTTGGATGAACCACATAAATCTTATTATCATCTTATGAGTTTTATCTCATTCCTATTACGTTGTGCATTTATCATATTCATTTTTATGCGTATTTTTTTTTCTAAGAAAGTAGGGTTTTACTACGGCTTCGTTTGGGACGACTTTTTTACTGCTTCTTAAAGCGGCTTTCTAGTACAATTTTTTTTTTTACTAAAAAGCCTATTTAAGAAACAGTAAAACAGCCATCCCAAATGAAGTCTAACACAGCTCCACAAATTTATGCTAAAACTCAATTTAGAGGAGCTTTAAGAAAGATAGGAGAATCTGCTGTAGAAAGAAGAATGTTTAAATCTTATGTACAGTGTTACAGTATTTGCTACATGATCAATAGACATCCATGTTTGCATTTGAGTCGTTTAGCTTTTTGACAGCCATAGAAACAGCTGGATAAAGATTGTGTGGCGCTGTCAACACCAAAGTACTTAAAAAGAAGAGACGATCATCATATTTTGATGAAGGCTTCATTTGGGATGATTTTTTTTATGCTTCTTGAAATAGTTTTCTAGTACAAAAATTTTGCTTCAAGAAGCGGAAAGAAAACAGGCTCAAACAAAACTGAAATTGTGTTTCTCTGGTCCACAAATTGTCTGAAATACAAACTATTATCTTAATTTGAGTGCACCCTATCAATTCTTTTTTGTTTGATTGTTTGGAATTGTCTTGTTGACAGAAGTGTATACAGAAAAGCAGCTGTGATTATGGACCTTTTTTTCTCTAATTTTCTTATTCATCCAGCTAGGCTTCAACTGACTTTCTGGCAATTATTTTGAGTTAGATTGATATCTGAATACCTGTTATTCTGATAAACCTTGACATTGGCGTATGACACAACCCCACTAACCCCTTGTTATTGAAGCGAATCTTTGAAAGTATATCTTATAGGCTTCTGTTACGCAAGCAGAAGTGGGTAAAAAGTGACAATAATGGGTATTGGGGGTTGGGGAGGGGAGAAATTAGAGACAATGTCCGATTCCATTAACTATAAGAAAATTATATTGAAGATAAAATTAGACAGCTCAATATAAAGGGAAAATTCTATAAGATGGTGGTGAGACCTGCAATGCTTGTTGGCCATTAAAAGAGAAGTAGAATACTAAGTTAAGTGTTGTAGAGATGAGGATGCTCAGGTGGTTGAGTGGCTTTACCCTTAGAGATAGGATACGAAATGAGTATATATATGAAAAGTTTGGAGTAGCGCCAGTGGAAGATTAGATTAGAGAGAGTCGCTTTAGTTGGTTTGGTCACATAAAATGGCAGCCTTCCGATGACCCGGTTAGAAAAGTATATGTATTAGATTTGACTTATGATAAGAAGGGTAGAGGTAGAACTAAAAAGACTTGGTTAGAAAATATTAGACATGACCTTTATTTATTAGATTTAAATGAGAATTTGACTTTTAACATGACACAATAGAGAAAGGATTCATGTTGCTGACCTCATGTACTGGGACAAATGCTTGATGTTGTTGTTGTTGTGTAGAGCTGCATACCAAAGATTGCAATTTCTTCCAATAAAATGAAAGCAGGAGATTCACATTGAAAAAAAACAAAACAGATATCTGTAGATTGGTAATTCTAATCTACTGAACAGGTCTTCAAACTTCAGAAGACATGTTTAGAATTAACACCAATTACAGTTCCAAGCAGCGAGAGAGAAAAATACTCAAGAAGGTTTCATAAAAAAAATATAATTGGTATCATATTTTAGTACATGTGTATGTCGATAATGTGCTTCGTTTGCTTGTATAGAATCTATTTAGAAGCTGCAATTTGATTTATTTGTATTTCTTTCTTTTTTTTTTTCTTCATATTTACCTCAAGTTTAGTACCAGATACAGAGCTAAGGGTGTCTCCGGCTGAACTTTAAACGACTGCAAGGCATAGTTGATTTGTTCCATTTGAACGGCAAAAAAAATTGCTAATTGGTGGAGGGTGAACACTGCAACACCAATATTGAAATTGCACTGTTCGCTTACACGATTTTTCTGTCTCAATCGGATTTGCCGAAGAAATGCGCGAAAGAGGAGAAGAGACGGTTACCTTTGCAGAAGCGCGCATTGAGTGAAAACTAGGATTTTCGGTTGGAAATGCCCTAATAATTTACTTCGCAAATTGCAATCTTTTCTTCCTGGTGTTACATCCCTTTGATATCCAAAGGATTAAACTTTGATTCCCCAAATCATGAGGTTCTTGTAGAAAAAAAGAGTTAATCCTCAGTCAAAGGAAATTGTTGCAGCAGATTTTGTGCATATAATTGTCATTTCTGCATGTCATGTTTTGATTACATCATAACATATTCATTTTTCAAAGAATGAAAATCACATGTTTGACTTAGAAGACAGTTCCAACTATGTTATATATATTCTGACAATGGAATTACTGAAGAATTACATATCCTTTCCGTCTAAAACCAGCAAGGGGATGGATGTGATGGTTTACCAAACAACAAACTACTCTCAATAAATCATCACAATAAAATAAGTAGTAAGACCTACCCAAAGAAAGAACTTCAAAAGCACCGAGCTTTCTTCTCTACTATTCTATCTAACAAATAAATTAATTCATAGCACTTCACAAGACAAACTTATGAATGATCAAAAAGCATCAAGAGTTATGATAACTTTCCTGCGTGCATTTTTTCTGAGATTAAATCAAATTAGGCTCCATTTGGAACAGCTTTCTTATGCTTCTTAAAACAATTTGTTAATTCAAGCTGATTTAAGAAGAAGTAAAAAACCGTCCCAAACGAAGCCTAAGTGTCACTAATCCCTGTTAATGAGAAACACTAGTTTCACTGATCAGAAAAATGCTCTGCTGCCATAGAAAACTCTGGATCCATCCTTCTTATTTGAATCCAAATTCTTGTTTCCTTTCTGGCTCTGGATAAAATCCTCATCATCCTCCGATTTTGGTTTATCAAAATCCATTGGAAGCTTCATCTTGGCTAAAGACTCTGTGAATTGCTGCATACTCTTCATATACATGTCCACTATTTGCTGTTGCATTGCACTTTGCTCAGGCTCTATATTGATATTCCCTAGAGGATACTTGAAGACAGAACCCAGTTCTCCATCTTCGCCGCCACCGCCGTCGCCGCCGCCGCCACTGCCACCATCTTCATCTTCCTTGGCTAAGCCCTTAGTACTCCCCTTCCCAGATTTGGAAGTGGGAGTATCAGGAGAAGCCCCTTTGGAACCAGAGCCGCTCACTGTGTTTATAACTTGCCTATCATCGCCGATGCTTGTGACAGTTGAAGTACTGAAAATACCAGAATTCTGAAGACTGCTTCCACCTGGAGACTCGCTTGAATTTACAGTCATTTCACAATCCTCCATGGATTCTGATGAACCTCCAAGCTGAACAAAAGGAACATTGGAACTCATTGAGAAATACTCAGAAACCATCTGCTGATTCTCCTTATCCACATTGATTTCAGGAAACTCAATCCTCGCTGGATCAAGAATGACAAACTCCGAGCTTATGGAAGAAGAATTGCTGATGCTGGATTCCGCATACGGCTTGTCGTCAAATGAGAGGGAGAGCTGGACAGTGCCGGCAGGGGAGTGGAAGAGGTCGGTGGAAGAAAGAGAGAAGTCCCGTGTCAACCGGCCGCCGCCGGCTTCCGCGACGGCGGAGAGTGGGACGAGCGCGAAGCCGAGGAGCTGGTCTTCGAGAAAGTTGCGTGCGCGGCTCAGCATCCAGATCTCACACTTCAGCACTGCGGCGGCGGGATTGCTGTGCTTAACCTGGAGCTGAAGCCGCTCATTAAACTGCGGGTTCTTGCCGCCGCCGGCGATGATCCGGGTGGAGATCGCGTCGTCGGGATTGCATGTGAGGGAGAACTTGGCATATACGTCTTGGTTTGCGTAGATGCAGATGTTATGAATGTTGCGCGCGTGGTGGATAAATATATCCAGCGCTCCGGCCGTGGCGCCGCCACCGCCGTCGGTCCCTTGCTCGAAGCAGAAGCCTTGGGGTACTAAGCCGCTCTTGAAAGGCTCCATCCTGAAAGAAGAAAGAAAAAGCTGCAATTTTTACAAGAGTTATGTTGAAAAGATACCGTCTTCCTTCTTCCTGCGTCAGTCCGACCACCTTGGTGATGAAGAATTCTTCGCAAGCGGCGAGGGAGATTGTCGAAAATACAGAATCTTTAGATAAGTAAGTTATTGCGAGAAAAAAAGAAATTTCTTTCTTCTTCGACGACTAAAATCTATCGTGTCAGTTTCTGCAAATTTGTTGCTTTCAGGAATGGCAGCGGGGATGGTGGTGTGGGTGGTTGGATGATGGATGACTGAAATGCTCTGCCCACTGCAGCTTGCAAGAGATGGACGTGTCAGATCCACCAAAGAGGAACTAAGGGGTCCCGCGCGCGCGCGCATTGTCTTTGAAGTGGGGCGAGATGACTTCAGCGGTGGTTGTCCTTTTGGGAATTCAATGACTACACCCACCAGGTGCTAAGTTTTGCAAAGTAAGCAGCTTTTGTTAAGTATTTTAAATTCTGTCATTTTATCCACCGTTGTTTAACTTGGTTCATACACGAATACGATTAGTAACTCTCAATTTATGTTCTATCCTCCTTGAGCGACATCGCCTTTTAAGGTGATCAGGAGGTTTTTGGGGTAGGTGTCTCTTTTAGGTCAGTTGAGGATTAGTCATGCAGTCAAGCGCCCTTTCGGGGATGACAGCGGATGAATATCCCGTTCAAAAAAAAAGTATGTCATTTTTACAATTGATAAACAATTGTTTTAGTATAACCTAAATTTAATTAAATTAATTATAGAATCGATATTTCATCTAGGGCTGCAAACGAACCGAGCCGAGCTGAGTATGTGATTGTTCATGTTTGTGTTCATTTATTATCAGCTTGTTCAAGTTTGATTTGTGTTTGATTTGAGCTTTATTGTTTGTGTTCATGTTTGGTTCGTTTAAATTATTAAGTGTTCATGTTTGGTTCATGTTCGATTCATGTTCAGTTCGTTTAGTGCTTATCGCGCTTTAAACAAACAATCCAAAGAACTATAAACGAGCTCTGCTTCTACATGTTCGTTAACTTAACAAACGAGCTTTATCAAACCTCCTAACAAATAATTATATCAAGCATGTCCGCGAACATATTTAGTGATTTTTTAAAATATCAAACAAGCATGTTCATAAACATATCTAACAATTATTCTTGAGCTATCAAATGAGCAAGTTCACTAACATATATAACTAGTTTTTTTGAACTACCAAATGAGCTCGTTCACGAACAAGTGATCTATGATTTATTTTATATTTGTTCATGAATATTTTAAACAAATAATCAAGTAAACATGGGCAAATGTGAAATGTCTATGGTACATGAATCGAACACGAATTGATCTTTTATCGAGCTTCTTATCGACCCTAATGTCAAGCTTGTTCATGAGCTTTAAATGATGTTGTTCGTGAACATAAAATGAGCCGAACACATTAGTGTTTAAGCTTGTTTATTTAAGGATCGGGTATTTAAAATATTGTTCAAATTTGTTTGTTTAGTTAATTAAACGATCACAAACGAGCATTAATCGAACCGAACAACGAGTAGCTCGTCGAACATCTGGTTCGCTTGCAACCCTAATTTCATCTATACAATAGTTCAATAACTTTTACAATAGTATATAACTATTGACATCAAGTAAATTAGTAAAAAATTAATGAGATAATGACATGATTATAAAAAACTAATAATAATATGATTATGAGTGTCACTAACTGCAATAAGTTCATGAAATGTTGAAGAAAATTCATTGAGGATTGTGATATTGTATTGACAACAAGAAAGTTGATTAGGAGAGTCTGCTTATCCCTGATTCTTAGGTTATGATAGAGCAATTATATATTGAGCTCATTGATGCATATAACTATAGATATTATTGTGTACCTCCGAAAGAGCACCGCGTGAACGAGTCGATTGGAAGGGACAGATTGGATCGTGCATGCGACTAACCATTGAGGATAGAGGCTGTCGCCAACACGCCCCGATGGATAGTAATATACACGACCTAGTCACGGGTTTCCCCCACCCAATACAACAGTTCGAATGGGGTTTAGTAGATGTTGGACCGAGTTTTCCACGGGCGCAAGCCCCCGTGGTTAATTACATCCTAGGCCGGAGCCTGAGAAAACTCTCGATTAAGGATCATACATTATCCCCTCCTAAAGTGGGATTGACACAGGAGTGAAGACTAGGAAATCCTACTTAAAGGAAAGAAAGGTCTCAAAGAGGCTCAATCAACATGCGTTGTTCACACCAGCATTCAGAGGCTATAGGGTACTAAATGGAAACTGGAGAAAATAAAAGTCAAGGCATCCAATCACATACGTGAGAGAAGGATGGAGGTGGCGTCATCCTGTGACGCAGATAAGTAGGTGTGGGTCTCCGAAAGGATTCTGCTAATGTGTTTCGAATGCAAAGGGTACGATCACACTATCCCGCAGGACAAAATGGTCGTAGGCCTTTACAATCGACACAAGCAGGCCGATGGAAGAGCAGATGGAGTTATGTATACGATTAGCCATGGAAGATAGCGGCTTTCACCTACCAACCTCGATGGATAATAATATACGTAACCCAAAAGTTCACTAGATTTCCCCTATTCGATACATCAGCATCGAATAGGGTTTATTTGATTGTGGGGATCGGTTTCCTACGGGCGCAAGCCCCCGTAGTTAATTACATCCTAAGCCTTGACTTAGGAAAACTCTCGATTAAGGATGTTCCCTTGCCCTTATGCTGTACTAGGTCACTATCCTGGAGGTGTATCTATCCTATAGCCATCAACCTCTCAACTCAGTCCTTGATGACGTAGCAATCCTCTAACACATGCCCAATATATATGTGGTAAGGACAATAGAGTGGGTGCTCAGTCTGACCCTTTTCCTCCACTCTATTGTTGATGGGGAAAGTTAAAATATTATTCTTAGTAAGAAATTTAAAAATCTTTATTACAAACTCTCTTTTAAAGGGATATTCCTTACTAAGCTTCTCCTATAGGTACTGCTGACTCTCTGGAGTCCTACGGGATATCCTGGGATGTATCGCTGGCTAACTAGCTGAGTGTGACTAACTAGCTGAGCATGACTGCTGTGGAGGTGCTGAACTAACTAAGGGCCTCTTGCTCATATCTGCTAGTCCCTGAGTACTGTGTACTTCCCCTCTCCTGGGTAGAGGTGCCCCTGAAAAAATCCTGCAACTGAGGTCTGCGCGAAGGCTGACTCTCAGCCTTAGGAGGGACTGCATCGGGTATGCTGTCCTGTAGGTTGGTGACCTTGGTCAAAAGCTTCTGAAAGGTTCGTCTGGTGAAACCTTTCAGATATGGAGAAATGGGATCATCTATGTTCTTCAAAAGGATCTCAACTGCATGTTGCTCCTATAGCTGTGGCTCACATTGCAAACTGAGGTTCCTCCATCTGACTATGTAATCTATGAGTGACTCTCTAAGCTGCTCTCTGGTGATTACTAGCTCCCTAACTGTAACCCGGTGCTCTATGCTGACAAACCTCTGTATAAAAAGCTGCTCCAGCTCTACAAAAGTCCTGACTGAGTCATTGGGGAGGTCGGCGTACTAGGAAAACGCCTCCCCCGCCAAGCTGCTAATGAACAACCTCAACATCAACGGATCACTCCCTCCTATATTGCAAGATATGGCCCGGTACTGAGCCACATGCTGCATCGGGTTCCCAAACCCGTCAATCACTCTAAACCTAGGAGTGATTAAACCAGGAGGGTAGTGCTCCTGCTCATACTCTACCGGGTAAGGACGTCCTCTGCTAACTGACTCTCAAGTCTTCCTGTAGGAAATGGTCTGCTCTACCTTCTGGGCAAACTGATCCTGAAGCTGACCCGCTGACAACTGAGCTGGATGACTCTAAATAACTGAAGGTGCTGTAGGAACTACTCTTTGGACCCTGTCCACTCTCAGGGGGTCTAGTGTAACTGGAGACACAACTGGCTGATCTCTAGAAGTACTGGCAGTGGCTACACTTGCCACTTGGGGCATCGCCCCCAAAGCTGTCAACTGTGCTGTCATGGCTGTCATAGCTCTGGCCATCTCTACCATCTGTGCCTGAAGGTTCAGGATAGTAGCATCCGTATCAACTGATATGGGAGGTCCACCCACCTTAGGCTCTCCCTGCTCATCCTGGTCCTTGCGCTCTCTCTCATCCGAGTGACCTTTATGGGTAACCACACAAACCCGGTGTAC